>NC_056735.1:1668413903-1668601403 GCF_019279795.1 Protopterus annectens | reverse complement strand
TATAATAGTGTGTTGTTTGGACAATCTCCCTTGTAATTCTGATATTCATGCATGGCAGATGCTTGTTATAATCTGTAGTCAGACCTTGACATATTGCATTATGGAAAATAATGGTTAGCACAGCCTTACTATTCAGGGACAGATCCTGGTGCATGGAACATTTCTTATAGTAATTTGTTAGTGTCAACATTACAGCTACATTCAAACTACCATATACCAAAGTACACACAACAGTCTGGTGTTTAGTGTTTTATTGACAGGTACTGCTACACTTTTACTGATATATATCCTGTACATCAGTATTACTCTGCTAATGTCTTGTTTATTCAGTACAAACAGTACATGTTACTAACTACTGGCAGGTGACATTCTGCTGCATTCTATTTATTTGCCCTGACTACTGCTAGCAAGATTAGTACTCACCAGACTTGTGTTGCAGCCTTACCAGCCTGCTGGCATGGACTTCCAAGTTCGCAGCCCTCTTTTCTGCAGCTGTACAGGAGATAAATGGATACCTTTCCATGTCATACTTAGGCTGGACTTTGATAGATGAGAATTGATAGTGGTACTTACACACTGTTGGGACATTTTCCGCGCCCGAGCATCTTGGACCCAGTGCTCCAAGAGGTCCCTCTTCCTTTGCTTCAATTCAGCATAGTGATGCTGCACCTGCTCACCAGTTCGAGGGATGCCAGTTGCACTGGTGAGGTCACGAGCAAAACTGTCCCAGGCCTCTGCTTTGTATTGTGAGCTCTGGTACTGGTCCTGCAGCAGTCGCCCTTCTTGGTTTTTTACAAGGAGTCCAACCATGATCTTGGACCCCTGCATGCCCCGACTCTGCACCCGAAAGTGCACACCTTCTCCAACACCAGCCATAGTGCCTGCAGTGATCAGCTACAACTGATTATGGTTGTATTCCCACCTGTGGGTTTCAAGTAGGGCTGGATTCCCATCTTTTGCCATGATTGGTCTATTTTGAATATGATGAGCTGAGCTAAGTGATGGGCAAACCCACTTAGTTGAGATAAGCATTGCTTACAGAAGTAGATACTAAGCACTGTTTACCAGTGCGCAAATCCACTTAGCTATGCTAATTATTGGTAAACATAACAGTTTAAGCATAGCTGAACATAATTAAGCGATGCTCAGCTTTCATTTTATGGACTATCAGGATTGTGGGATTAATTCTTTCTTAATGCCATCTTATTTTATGTATGTTTCCCTTCATGACATCCCCCTATGTGCTTTCATTACATTACATTCTTTTGTGGCTTTACTGTATGTGTTTATATCTGGGTTTCACATCTGTACAACACTGACAACTCACATTTGGACCTGCTACACTACCCTGGTCAACAAATATATATTATTCACTACCTATTTATAAAAAAATATATGAGGCTAAAATCTGGGATTCTGTGAGAATCTGTACGGTTGAAGGTATGTGTGTGCATTTGCACACATTTTCTGCTTCTGCAGAATGCAGTAGTGCTGTATGGTGCTTTAGCAACTGTACAGAAGCTGTGGCACACCCCCTGTATTGCTTTCCTCTTTCCTGGTTTCATTTCAGTGTCTCTGGACACTGAAATTATTTATTTTTCATTTCAGTATCCGAGTTCACTGAAATACTGGCATAATATTAGAGCTATGCTGTAATATTATTCCAGTACAGCTTAGAAAGTGTTTAGTGTCCGTGCACTGCACAGTCACGCCCCCTGCACTCATATATGGATCGTGTCCATGTAGAGAATACAGCAGAGCACCTTCATTAATATGCAAGGTGCGCTGCTGCTCTACATGGGCACTGAACGCTCCGTGCAAGAATAACACTTTTCTTGCATGGAGCTTCCTGAATCCCAGGGATACACACACACACACACACACACACACACACACACACACACACACACACACACACACACACACACACACACACACACACATTTCTTAGTTTATCTAAGTGCCCAAATGAAATCCTTGGCTTATTCAGCCCCATAAAATGAAATTTTCCATTTTCATAGCATGGCAAACAACTTCTTGCTCAGTACCACAAGATGCAACATGAAGGAATAAATGTTTGGCATCAATATATTCACTTCAGCAATGTTTTTTCATCTTGTACAGACAGTAGTTAATCTGAACAGCTGTCTAAGCCATGTTTAAGTATACCATATAAATTCCTGGGCTTTAATTCAGCAGTTCTAGTACTCAGCATTCACCAAAAATATAAACTTCTGTTACAGCGATAATCTAATTCAGGACACCTTCCACCTAGTGAAGCTAAGTGGGATAATATTCATCTTAGAAAATAAATAAACAGCAAGGAGCACTGAAAACCTCTTTATTAGATCCTGGTGTATCAGTGTGTAGATCTTCATGTATATAAATGTTTGCCTTATCCCAGATGAGTTTGCAGTTCAAAATCAAAGAGTAAATCTGACTTGTCAAACTAATGGGGGATTTCATAGTAAATAAGTAAGCAAGTAATAATAATAGTAATAATAATACTCATCCCTCTTTAGACCCATTATAGAATACAACACCTCGTTTGGTATGTAGCTCTCAAGACATCTGCAACAACTGGAAAGGCCGCAGAAATACCTCAATAAAAGAATCACAGGCCTAAAGCAGATGCCCTATGCTGACCATCTAAAAAAACTCCAGCTATACTCTGTCACATATCGTCTACTCAGAGGCAATCTCTGCTTAATGTACAAGGCCATGTCAAACCCAGAGCTGTTGGACATGCTATACTTAAAGAAATCCCGATCCCTCAGAGCCACATGTTCCAGGGATCTAAATCTTGTCATCACAATGAATAAAACATGCTGGAGGGATAGGTTCCTGAATGAGAGACTCCCCAGACTTTGGAATAGACTGCCCATACATGTCAAGCAGAGAACCGCTTTGGCCCTCTTCAAAAGGAACCTTGATGATTGAATGGAAGATTGGAAATTCACCCCGGGGATCATGTCAGTTGCCCTGCTAGACAGGGGTCCAGGGAAGTAAATATTGTGGGAAGAAATAGCCAGGGAATTTTTATGGCTGGGCTTGTATAGGCCCTAGGGCCAATAGCCTAGTACCAACCTATGAACCTATGAACATATTAATAATAAAATAATAATAATAATAATAATAATAATAATTATTATTATTATTTATTTATTTATTTTACATTTGTTGACCTGGATAGTCCAACTGGATACTTGTCCATTTTCAGCAGAGGCCCAGGGAGAAAAGCTCTATACATACATACATACATACATACATACAGAAAAACTGTTATATTAAACAAGTTAATGCACCTTTACAGATTTGTTTTAGAGTAACAATTAGGAAGCAATGTAGGAGTGGCCAAAAGAGCTCTTTAGCACATGTTTATATTGCCAGAATTAGTCAGGATTAGAGCAAGGACATAGTCATTGCCTTTTAAAGTACTGTTTTAGATTTTTTTGAATTGGGTTAGAACGAGTTCTGAAGTAATCTCAGTAGGAAGTGAGTTCCATATTTTGCCAACTGAGTTGGCATATAGAGAGTCTCCAGATGAGTTGTTGCTTTTGAGGGTTTGGACTAGTAATTTGTTGGATGAGCAAAGTGTCTTGAGGTTGCTGTAAGGGGTGATACTTTTTGTAAATATGAGTGTGTTTTCAAGTTGGTAGAGAATTATGTGCCACTATTAGTTGATTGTACTGAAGTTGGATAGGCAATTCTAGCCACCCTAGATACTTTAGGTTCAGAAAGTGGTGTGTTCTGTATGCTGCTTCAGTGGCAAATCTAGCAATATGATTAAAGCAGCTAGAGAGTTTATTAAGGTCAGACTTATTCAAGTTCTTGAAGAGAGGGGATGCATAAAGGAGGGTGGAAATTACAGTCCTAGCTAGTGGAGTGAGGAAAAGTTTGATCTTGTATAGTGAGCCAAGTTTTTAGTAACTTTTTAAATATTTGATTAATATACATATCAAACTTGAGGTTATTATCAATTGTTACACCTAAGAGTTTGGTACAGAGATCTGGGACAATGACAGGTCCATTGTTAGATTTTATGGTAAAGGTTGGAGCTGAGGCTTTACGAATGGGGGAGAAAAGCAGTAGCTTTGTTTTGTTAGGATTTAATAGGAAACCGATTACAGAGCCAATTTTCGACAGTATTATATAGATTTTGGGATGCAGTCTGCAGACTTAAAGGGGAGGAGGCAGAGCAAATCAAAGTGGAGTCATCCACATATTGAATGCAGGTGGCTGTTGGGATGACTGTGTACAGGTCATTAATACAGATAAAAAATAATAGGGGTCCTAATATAGAGCCCTGAGGGACCCCAAGGATGATAGGTAAAAGGGAAGATAGTTTGTTCTGCCATAGTGCAGCCTGTTGTCTACCACTCAGATAAGATTTGATCCATTGGAGAGCCTGGACATCTAGGGGAATAGTTTTAAGTGTGTGTATGAGTAGTTGGTGGTTGACCATGTCGAAGGCTTTGGAGAGATCAAGAAAGAGGGCAGAAGAAAGCTTATTGTTGTTTCAGTTTTGATTAATAACATTACAGAAGGAGAGGAGGGCCATGGTTGTGCTGTGGAACAGTCTGAAACCATGCTGTGAGTTAACAAGGAGATTGTGCTGAAAGAGATGGCTCAGGAGTTGTTTACAGATGCACTTCTCTATAATTTTAGCCAGGGGTGACAAAATAGCTATAGGTCTATAATTTGTCTGTTCAGTGGAACTTTGTGGAGTGGAATAACATGGGATGTCGTCCAGATGGTGGGGATAGTGGCTTCTGATATAGTTCTATTGATCAGGATAGAGACGGGTATGCTATGGCATCTGCAGCGTTTTGTAGATACTCAGCTGGCAGGAGATTCGCTGCAAGGGTGGTGAGTTTTAGTTTCTTGATTAGGGCATAGATAAGGGATGTGGAAACTGGTTGAAAGTTAAAGGGGAGTTGAGAACTAGGTGCAGCAGCGTTAGGACTTCAGCAACTGGGAGATAGTTGGTTAGCTAGTGACTGGATAGTTTCTGTGAAGAAACTATTAAGGGAATTGGCAACATCTCCTGAAGGTTTTTGGATGGTAGCCAAGGGGGTAGGAGTTGTGCATTGCCCTGGGTGAATACGTTTATTTATGCCTGCCCAAATCTTTTCGGATTGTTTTGATGCTTCTCTTGTAAATGGCAGTAAAAGTTTTTTTTATTTAGGGTGGTAGATTTTTTAGTGCTGTTCCTTAGTTGTCTAAATTTAAGCTGATCTAAGGGGGATTTTGTGATATGCCAAGTGGTCTAAGCTTTGTTTTTAAGTAAGATCATTTGTCTGGTTTCTTTTGAAAGCCATGGAGCACCTTTTGCTTTAGTTCTTATAGAACATGCAGGTGCATGGGTATCAAAGAGGGCTAGGAATTTGGTGTTGAAATTTAATACAGCTTCTTCAAGTGGTAGATGTTTTAGGACTGCCCAATTACATGCTTTGAGTTCATTTTGGAAATTAGTAGGGTTAAAGTTTTTGTTGTTTCTAATTGTTTTGTAAGTAGGTTGGTGGGGGATGTCAGTCTTATGCCTGATTATATAGGTAAGAAAATGATCACTTATGTCTTCAGGTCAGGTACCGGCACTATACATGTGTGGATGGCTATTAATGAGTATCCTTTTAGGATGCTGTCTTTGTTGTTAGGTTTACTGATCCTAGTAGGGGAGGATATGATCTGAGTTAGATTCACATGGATGTTCGGAGATTCTGAGGAACAAATATTCCAGTCGATGTTGAAGTCTCCTAGAACAATGGTTTCTTGAGGGTAGTTACTAGACAGCCAAGAGAGGATATCTTCTAGGGTGCTTGCGTTATTACCTGGGAGAATGTAGACACAGGCTATGTTAATACTTTTGTTTTTTTTATAATTTTATTTAATAATATTAAAACCCATTGACCAATGCCTTAATGAGAACTCCCTCTACTACTACTGCTTTAATAATTTCATCCTCTTTAATTATCTTCATCAGTGATAACACCATGAGGTTGAAGACAAGCAGCTACAACAGACAACTCTTTAACTACTCAAAGAGCTCTGATAGCACAGAAATGTATTTGGCCACAGCACTAGGGCTGGCAGTGTGGACCAAGATACATTTGTGAAGGTATTGAAATTACGTCACTTCTTATTAGTGGTATGAAGATGTGAGTATCTGTCTGTGCCGAAGTGAAATACAGATATCTGTCCAGCTGGCAAGCTATGACCACCAAATTAAAAACAGATACCCGGAAGGAAAACTCAGAGGTTAAGTATTCTGGCCAAAGCAAGTGTTCCAGATCTGCCACCAAAGATTATAATATCTGTAGTGATGCACCAATTACAAGGCATGACACAGACCACCTATACATGTAGGAAATGTGACAGCACTAAGGTAGAAGACATGTCATTATAAGACATGGGTGAATATGGAGGTAATGCCTTTACAAGGATAAAATGTTAGCATTGGCAGTGAGGTGTGCACAGATGTACATGCTTGAGCTTTACATTATATATCTGTGTTGGAGGGAAACACACCTGGTAATATATTTAGCACAGATAGCAAGGTTATCCTCCAGGCAATCTTTCTGCAATAGCAGACTTGCTGTACTACTGCTTGCAACAAGTGTGAGTTATTGCCTGGCAAAGGCATTTTGTCATGTTTAGCATTAATCACAGAGTATCTGTAAGTTCCAGCATTTATCATTATGATTCTGATTCTGGTTATGCATTCAGCCACTTTAGTTGCATCCTTTGTGGAAATGTAGACTTATGAAGTGTTCTGTTTTACCCTTTTAGCTGCTGACTTTCACATCAGACATTTGTCATGGGGCCAACTTGCAGGAACCTCTTTCAAAATTGCCTACTTAGCTTCATTTGAGATCATTAATCAGACTTTAGGAAGATATATAGGATACTGTATATACTGTTGGATGAGCCGTGCTTCTAACAGAGTGAACATTGTTTGATTCCCCAGGATATGACTGACCTCCTCAAGGTTACATATTAAGACCAAGGCAGTATTTTAACCTTGCAGCTGTTAAGTGTGGCAGCAGTTTCATAGTTTGCAGATGCTGACTACAAAATATATGATAGGTTTCTAAACCATCATAGCAAAAAGTTTCTGGAATGGGCCACAGCATGAGCTGTCATATGCTGAGGAATAAATATTAAGTAGGGCATGAGTGGGCAAGTGAGCTTGTTATTCAATAATAGAACAAACCCACATCAACAGAGAACACAAAGCACCTTGATACCATGAGACATTTCTTCTTTGTAAAATGTGACAATAGTTAGTCTTCATGAAGCTCTAATATAGAATAAAGTTCTCTCATTGGTATTAGTATGTGGCCTGCCTATCTAGATAATCATGGGGTTACAAAAATGGCTGTACCAGAATTAACAGATTCCTCAGAAGGATTTTGTGAGTGATATGCTACTGTTACTGGGTATTGAAAATCAGCAAAACTGCACCCCCCCTTTTTTCAGAATCTATTGTATCAATGCATACTCTACCTTGTGCCTCAATTAACCATGGTTTTCCACTGAGCTTGAGTCATAAAACACAACAGATTGACTGACGTTGCGACCGTTTATTATATAACAGCCATGGACAACCAGTAGTGATGCCATAATCAATTCATGTGCAATTTATCAACAAATACCAACAAACCATCACCTCAAGCCAGTTGACATACACCTGTCTGTTCCAGCTGCCACCTCAAAGAGAACAGGGTGTGTATTCCTGGCTACCTCAAACCTGGTGGCAAACATGTTTAACTCATACTCACAAGCCACATACCCCGTGATGTGGCCACTTGTCAAATCTGGGTCCAAACTGAGGACAACCGAGGCCGCTGAATAAGAACGGGGGGGGGGGATGACACAAGGGGGGTGAAGCCATAAGTCTGCGCCTGACCCTGCATGGAGGGCTGGGTGGGAGGGATGACATGCCTAATGATGAATTCTGCAGGCACGAACAGCAGCACTTTCCTTAAATAGGGAGTGTTGACCTGCACCTGCCCCCAATGATGACTCGTGCTCGCTGACTATGGGCCATTACCACTGTAAGTCGTTGTTGTCCACTGAGCATGAGTCATAAAACACACCAGATTGACTTTGTGACCTTTTATTATACAACAGTCAATGACAACCAATACTGATGTCATAATCAGTTCATATGAATATGCAACACACCAACAAATACCATCAAACCATCACTTCAAGCCAGTTGGTGTACATCCACCTGTTCTGGCTGCCACCTCAAATAAAACCAGGTGTGTATTCCTGGCTACCACAGACATGGTTTCAAACATGTTTAACTCATACTTACAAACCATATACCCCTTGATGTGGCTACCAGTCAAATCTGAGTGCAACTTGAGGAGAGCAAAGGCCAACAAACTAAACTGGCATGCCATCCCACCTCCCCAACACAAAATCAGCACGCTTACTAAAATAAATTCTAGGTTATGAAAGAAAACAAGTTACTTTGAAAAAATTTTGACTAACAATAAACATATCCTAATAACACAAATCAAAGCCCATGTTATTTAAATGAACATTGTCCAAATCATAGAAATCGGGCTCCATTCTGTCAATATCAGTGCTCAATCACCTCGAAAACCAATTTGGTTAGCAGCACACTTGACTCTGGGGATGATAAAAATGTCTTTCTCTCTCAATGGCACTAGGCCTTCCAGTGGCCATCCAATACCATCTAGGGATAATGGTGGACCAAAAGAAAGCTACTTTCAGATATAGCTGCTGCAAGTGTTCCATGTCAGATAAGATTCTGGCCAACAATATCTTCTTAGGGGCTTGACGAAAAACATTTACCCCAAGGTAAATTATCACACTGCTGGGCAAAGCTTCTTTCCATTGTATTCTTATGCCATATTTCCCAAATGGAAACCTGCTAAGACATGGGAAACCAAAAGAATGAACTGTCCACTAGCTACTATCAAAAGAATTTGCGCGACCAGCAGGGTGTGCCAAGGCTTGGATGGATGCTCTCTGAATAAAAGAAAAAATAGTCCAAAAGCTGAACTACCTCCTTCCCTGGAACAGAAATAAAAATTGATGCCTGATATATGACAAAAGGCATAAGAGACCCACTTCCACTTCTTTGAACGACCTGCACAGATTGCCTTTCCATGGCCAGGTCTGAGGTATGACCTATCCAAAAGGAATGGAAGGAGTATCCATGTAGGTGAATACTTAGTCCTACCCAGGCCCGCCTAAGAAATGAATTAATCTCTGATAGGTTAAAAGACCTGACAGGGGCCCACACCACAAACATTCCTAATCTTCTCTCTAAGGGGGTAATATCAAATAGATAACTAATCCAATGCATGGGGCAAGTGGCTTGCCCCCGGTCTTGTCCAGGTACACCTGCGGACATTTACTGGTTTGATCAGCCTTAGAAATTTCCAACCAAATCATGACAAACTCCCTGTGGATGGCTAGATCTCCCAACAAAGGTAAAGGAGAAGTTCATTTGCTAGGAATCACCTGTATACAGTGAGGGGAACAAAGTGGCTATAGAGGCAAATAAGTGAAATTCATCAATGGCCCTGTTAAGGCCTTAAATAACAAGGGGAAGCAGATGACTCCCACTAGTTTTCTGGAATCATGGGAAGATTCACTATGCTCTCTAGGCCCTTAAGTATCCTCCTCCTAACCCAATGGCCTGACACAGTCAGAATGCCCAAAAATGCTCCAATCATCCTAAAGCTACCAGGTGTACTTTGACAGTTTTAGATAAATCCCCTTGTGGACCTAACCAAATAAAAATTGTAGCAACAACTGTACTCACCATGACCTGGGACCAGGGAACAAAGACCTGTAAAATATCTTGAACACCTGGAGAGATGGCAAATAATCTTACCTACTGTTGCTGGCCCAAGAATTTGCCAAAACCAATAATGCCAGTCTTCTCCAGTTAACCAACTCCCAGAGGCTGGGGTACCCTTTGAATCTGAATGCCTGGTCAGTAGGCAAAAAAAGGCAAACTGAAACCAGGAAAGACTGTCAGCTATGGGATTAATACAACAGGGCATGAACACACAAAAATAACAAATTATTCTGTAAACTCAGCAAAAATAAAAGCCTAATGACCAACCTAGAGCTGTTTACTGAATTTCCTGTTTGCACTTATTTTTAAAATCATTTTTTTCTCAAAACTTGCATTTTATCTGTCTTTGGCCTAGCACTCTTGTGTGGGGTCATTTACTGCACTGTTATAACTTGTTGATACTTGTTAACCTCTGCTATCTCTGAAAAAACAAAAAAACAAAAAAAAAATCTTGCTTTTTTCCCACTTTTCTGAGATTTAAAAACGTTCAGTTACAGGCTTGCTGTTCTTGAACTGTTTGTAAGTTTCTGTGAGGTCATTTTTTTGCTTGGGCTAAAGGAAAGTCTCTCTGTTGATCAGTGGCAGTGAAAAACATTGAGCAGCCTGCTTGCCCCTGTGGGAGTGGTTACTGACTTGAAGCTGTAGTTTTATTGGCCATTTTGGGTCAATTCCAAAACTCCTTCATCTTCCTCTCTTAAAACCTGGTTGCCTCGTGGTTTTGGTGTCTTTTCAGGCTTGTTGGCTGTTGGTGAAGCACCCACCAAGAGGAGAAAACTCTGAGAGAAGAAAGGAGCCACTTTTGAGACTTTATTTTTCCTCTGCTTATTTGCTAAGTTTTTCTGCATAGCCGCCTATTTTGAGCATTTTCTGGCTTGTTAACTTTGATTTCTGCATTAGTAACTGTATTTAGAGCACAACCTAGAGCTGTTTACTGAATTTCCTGTTTGCACTTATTTTTAAAATCGTTTTTTTCTCAAAACTTGCATTTTATCTGTCTTTGGCCTAGCACTCTTGTGTGGGGTCATATACTGCACAGTTATAACTTGTTGATACTTGTTAACCTCTGCTATCTCTGAAAAAAAAAAAATCTTGCTTTTTTCCCACTTTTCTGAGATTTAAAAAAAGTTCAGTTACAGGCTTGCTGTTCTTGAACTGTTTGTAAGTTTCTGTGAGGCCATTTTTTGCTTGGGCTAAAGGAAAGTCTCTCTGTTGATCAGTGGCAGTGAAAAACATTGAGTAGCCTGCCTGCCCCTGTGGGAGTGGTTACTGACTTGAAACTGTAGTTTTATTGGCCATTTTGGGTCAATTCCAAAACTCCTTCATCTTCCTCTCTTAAAACCCTCTTTTGCGCAGTTTTGCACATTTTTGAGCATAGCGCAACAATGGGCAGCACCGCCTAATTGGGTTTAAACTATTCCTGGCTCCACAAAGTCTGCTCTTCACTTTTTCCCTTAGAACTGCTCTATCTCTCAATTTAAACACCATATTCTCATTCTAAGGCCCTTCACTGGTCCAATTAAGTAATCCTACAAGTTAGCACTATTAAACCATAAGCACTACTTACTCTTATACTCTCTACGATTACCCTGTCCTCTATTGGTCCCTCTTAAATTCATTTTTCCTGTTACTCTAGCATGTCCAAAGGTCAGTCAATGGTTTCCTCTCCAGTCCAGCTGGTGAATCTGGGAATTTTGAGGCAATGTTACAACTGTCTCATGTACACGGACAACCCTCTCCTCCTCCAAACAGGTTCAAATATATGTGAGAGATGCAACTATTTAGCCAAACTGGAGGCTGAGCTCTCTCATCTCAAAACTGGTGTAACCAGTCAGGAGGAGAAGGTAACCTCACACAACACAATTCCAGTATCACATAGTCCCACCACATCAGCAAACCAAACACATAAATACACAAAAACATACTCGGAGGCTCTAAATAAAAATCTACCTAAGCAACAGAGACCTCCAAAGCAGACATCCAAGCAAACGCTACCTCAAAACAAAACACACACAACACACAACCCACAAAGTCAGTGTGCCAAGCAGCCACAGCCCTTAAGGCTCAATAACACACCTGATACTCTTGTTATAGGTGACGCTATTGTCAGACACACTGACGTCCCGCTCACCAGGCTGAATAAAGAGAAGGTCACGGTGAGCTGCCTGTTGGGTGCTAGGATCCGACACATAATGCAAGCACTCAGGTCACTCCAAAGCAAATACAAATATGACTCAGTCATTGTACATGCTGGTGTGAATGACCTGAGACGTACCTCCCTGGACTGCATGAAAAGAGACATAGAGGAGCTCTCTGATCATGTAGCCCAGGCTGGTATGACCCTGACCTTGAGCAGCATCTTACCCTCACCTAGAATGATGCCACAGTACAAAGACAAAATGATCGATTTTAACAATTGGCTAAAATTTTGGTGTCATTCAAAGGGGATCCAGTGTCTGTCAGCCTGGGATGACATGCTCGACAAGCCACGTTGCTTCGCTAGGGACGGCTTGCACCTGTCACCACTGGGCTTTCGAATATTGGCAAAGGCTCTTGCCACCCCCATAGTGCCTTTTTTAGGCAAGGCTCAAAAGTCAAACCCACCCTATAGACAGCACAAGGAACAAGAAACTAAGGGTAATGCTGCTAAACGCCAGAAGTCTTAACCTCAAGATGCATGCACTCGAAGCTCTCCTCAGTATGGAGAACATCGATATCTGTGCAGTGACAGAAACCTGGTTCAAGGCTCCAGAGAGCACCCCAGCACTACCAGGCTATACCTCATATCATGCTTTTTGGCCCCAAAACCCGGACCGAACCACAAAAGGAGGGGGAGTTTCCATATTTATCAAGGATATCCACACCTCCAGGTTAGTGGCATTGCACGAAGTATCGGAGACCATCCATGTGCAACTAACAGTGGGCAAGACTGCTTTTCAGTTTATAGCATCCTACAGACCACCCTCTCAAAGTCAGGAATCCCATTCGGCCTTCCTGAAAACATTGGAGAACATGAAGATCTCTCCGAACACCATTATATTGGGCAACTTCAACTACCCAGACATTGACTGGGAGCACTACTCAAGCCCCAGCACCTTAGCCCAAAGATTCCTGGAAATTATAAACTCAAATGCTATGGAACAACTAGTCACCACTCACACAAGAGGGGACAACATACTAGACCTGATCATTACCAACATGGGGACTCTATGCTCCACACCAGAAGTATATCCCTCATTGGTAAGATCAGACCATAAATTAATTTCTCTGGATGTCCACATCCCGACCCCACCCCCAGCCCAGAAAACCACAGTGAAAAACTTCTCAAAAGTGAACTTCTCACTTCTCAAAACCGAAGTGGAATCCTTCAAGGCCCCAGGGCCAGTGGAAACTACAGCCCAAACTGCAGAATCCTATATAAATGCATTCTACGGACATCTCCAGGAATGCATGGATCATGCTATCCCAAACAAAACCAAGACCCAATCATCCAAAGGCAGGCGTCCAGTCTGGTGGACCCCTGCCATAAATAAACTGTACAACAGAAGGAGGAAGCTACTACATGATAGAGCAAAATCCCTAATAGGGAAGGCATCTCTGATCAGTACTAGCAAAAGATTACGATCCCTCATAAAATCCTCAGCCAGCTTCGAGAGAAAAATTGCACAGGACACCAAAGACAATCATAAGGCTTTTTTCAGTCATGTTATAAACCTGGGATGCAACTCCCAGACTTGTTCTGAGTTGATTCTAAATGACAAAAAATACACTGAACCCACAGACATCGCCAATATCCTGGCAGACAGGTTCAGTGCAAACTTCTCCACCCCTCCCCCCCAAAAGAGGAAGTATCTATCCCGGCAGAGGGCTGCCTCCCAAACATCTCAGATGCTCAGGTGAAGGCTGCCCTCTCCAAAGCAAAAACACTGCTTCCATGGGACCAGATGGTGTCCCAGGTTGCATCCTACATGAACTACAAGAGGAACTAATCCCTCAAATAAAACAGATATACAATCTCAGCCTCACTACAGGATATGTGCCCACAGAATGGTGTACAGCAACAGTGGTCCCACTCCACAAAGGTGGAGCCTCTATGGACCCTGGAAACTATTGCCCCATAAGCCTGACTAGCTTAGTCTGCAAGGCTATGGAGAGGATCATCATGGAGCTCATAAACAAAGACATTGGGGACCTACAGACACTAGATCCTACCCAGTTCGGCTTTGTCAAGGGCAGATCCTGCCTTTTGAACCTGGTTGACTTCTTTGAAATAGTCACCAAAGCCATAGATGAAGGGAAGGTAGTCCACACAGCCTATCTGGACCTTGCAAAGGCATTTGACACAATACCCCACTCGGGCATCATAGATAAGCTATCCAGCTTAAATATAAACCCCTATGTCACAAGATGGGTCGCAAACTGGCTCAAAGACAGAACCCACAGAGTGAGAGTTGCTGGAGCCATGTCAGACTCGAAACCGGTCACAAGTGGCGTCCCACAGGGTTCTGTCCTGGGACCACTCTTGTTCAGTATATACTTTTCCGAGGTACAGGCAAACGTGGGAGGACTATGGCTCACCAAGTTCGGAGATGACTGCAAACTGGGCGCCATAATCAACTCTCCAGCTGACACAAACATCCTTCAAAAAGGTCTCACAGAGACAGATAACTGGTGCCAGCGCCATGGTTTAAAGTTAAATGCCAAAAAATGTATAGTCATACCCTTTGGCAAAAAAATGTGCCCACAAATTACCACATAGGCGGAAACCCATTAAGTACAGAGAAAGTTATTAGGGACCTGGGGACCCAAGTTGATAGCAATCTCTCCTTTGAAAACCACATTGCCAAAGTGGTTAGAAAGACCTTCTACATAGCCCACCTCATCACGAAGGGTTTCACATCTAGATCAAGAGAGGTAATCGTGCCCCTTTATTCATCCCTCATCAGGCCCATCATAGAATACAATGCCCCTTTTGGGATGTACCTTACCCGACACCTGCAGCAATTAGAAAGACCCCAAAAGTATCTCACCAAGAGGATCAAGGGTCTCAAACAGATGCCATATGCTGCTCGGTTATAAAAACTCCAGCTCTACTCAGTTGCATACCGCCTACTTGAGGTGATCTATGCCTGACATACAAAGCTATGTCAAATCCAGAATTAATGGACATGCTCCACCTCAGTAAATCTAAATCCCTTAGAGCCACACGCTCGAGGGACTTGAACCTCAGCACAGAAATAAATAGAACTTGCTGGAGGGACAGGTTCATAACACAGAGGCTCCCTTCGCTCTGGAATAGAATTCCAGTTCATGTGAGGCAGAGCACCTCACTGAATCTCTTCAAGAAGAATCTCGATAAGTGGATGGGGGATCGTAGGTTTGTCCCAGGGATTACTCCCGTGTCACTATTAGACAGAGGCACAGTAAACTAAACCTTAAAACGGGCACAGTATACTCAAATCAAGGGGTGGCGTAAGCCATACAGAATCGGGCTAGGCTTATAATTGTCCCAGGGCAGATAGCCTAGTATGAACCTATGAACCCATGAACCTATGACTGAGAGGACCCATCTGGACATGAAATAATGTTATTTATTATTTTTATGACAGTGTGAACCACTGAGATATTATCTGAGGGAAAATGATTCTCTTGTCACATAAGTACCCTTACATACTAACACTACCACTGAAATGGGAAAAATTTTAGAAACGCAATGTCCCTCCTCCTCTTTGTGGACCAACTTTCTAACCACTTTTCAGCAGATCAGCTACCCCTAAAACAATCCTCCCCATACTGAACCCCCAGTCACATCAGTAAAATGTTCAAGGTTGATGGCTGTGGTCCAAGGGAACTGCAAAAAGAAACTCCATTAAACTGGCTCAAGAATGTAAATTATAACCGAAGGTCCCCATTTACCTGTCTGGTCAACCTGATCAAGGGTGCTTGGGCCTATTATCTTTCATCAAGTCAGACAGAGACTGTAGGAAGGTTCTGCCTGGAGAAACTGTCCTGTAAGCAAAGTTGAACAACAGTGTAACTGTCTACTACTCATACCTTGCTGGAACACAAAAACTACAAATTTACTGACGGACTTGTTGCAGTTTTGGTGGAGGAAGTTTAAAGTAGTTATTAGTGGTGTCTATATCAAAGCCCAAGGAAGTCAGGACTCAGCTTGGCCCTTCTGACTTGTCCATGGCCAAGGGGTGCCCTCAACTTTCTGCAAAGCTGCTGAAAAATAAACATCCCTTCCAAAGCACCATCCTGACCCTCCCCCACTATCAACAAATCATCCAAGTAGTGTACTGCTGGCTGGTAGGGGACCCATTTTTGCCAATACCATTGTAAAGCTGTGCTAAATATTTCAATGTTGCACAAGCACCAGCAGACTCCATTGGCACTGCAGTGTCAAAGTAGTTTACCATTGAACTGTAAACCTAAATAAAACCAATCCCCTTGTCTCTCAGGGAAAAGATGGAAAGCAGATTGGTTATCCATCCTATAGAGCCAGAGGTCTGTATAACCCGCGATGACCTCTACCACCTGATCTGAGAAGAGTAGTGTGCCTTGGTTAGTTTGGTGTCAATAAAATCATGGACTGAATCCCCCGGCTGAGTGAGATAAGTGATAAAGCAATCTGAACTCAGCTCTTGTTTTTTTTTTTTTTTGAGGGAACTATCGAGAGATTTCAGCTTCCTGAAGTGCTGATCCTAATTCAACCACCCCAAAACCCACTTCCACATGTTGGGCTTCCCTTGTGGATACAAAGTGAGCTAATAAAGACAGTGCTTGGTTGGGAACCTTTTCAATGATTACACCCATAACTACCACAAAACCCACAGACCAAGTATCCCAGTTCTTCACAGGTTTCCTGCCTAATTCCTTCTTCCTGATGGCTGCTAAGGGTGCCATCAAGTCCTTTTGGACATATTATCAGCATCCAGTATGCACTTCATACCCTCATTAGATTGAAGAGATCCGTAAACTCCCCTTTTATAATCTTATCTTTGACCTTAGAGGGAACATGTGCTGTGATATGAGAGTCAGATGATTTGGAATGTGAGAGCCTGAAGGTATCCATGGAGGGGCAAGAACTGGGGGATACACTCATCTGACTGGGGTGGGGCTTCCTCCTCTAAACCCTTGACGTCCACAGATCCTCCATGCACGTTTGGTAAAGGTAACTACACTGCCTGGTCAACATCAGTACCTCCTCCCACTCCCAAGCACAAAGGTGTAGAGGCAGTTATTCTCTCTAAAGCTACGTCAAACAGCCTAACTCTCCCTCTTCAGGTAAAGAATTTATAAAATCCTCAAAACAATTATCAGCAGATTAAGCCCTACCACTAATATCAAGCTCTGTAACCCCTACAGAGACATTACCTTATGCTTCTGTAGAGATGTCGGATGAGCAGAAGGGATGACCATTTGGCCACAAGCATCTCTGACTATCTTTCTCTGAACCTTCTTAGCTGGAGGAGGTCCCACAGCTGTGCCTTATTCCGGATTCATTGAAGGTCTCCTCCTGGAATTCAGGCTTTGTTCAGCTGCCCCCACCATTTCTAAATTAAGTAGCAAGCCTTGCACTTCCTGCAATAAATGCAACCATCTTTCTTTAATGGACCTCACCATGGTTGTACCTGAAAGATAAACAGAATTATCACAGGGAAGAATGTAAACAAAAAAAGAGGGGGGGGGGGTCTGATCAACTAAGAGTCATACAACGTTCCAGTTATTTAAAAAAAAAATAATGGGCTGCTTGGATGCTATGCTGCTGTGAGGTTCTAGAATGTATAGCCCTCAGGAGATTTCCCCGCTCCTTCCTTGAAAATGCCACTGTGAATAAAACTAGTTGTGCTGCTGTGAGGGTGGCGGAATGCCATGACATTTCCTCACAAAAGCACTCTGATAAAACAAGGGATGTGTACAACCTAATAATCAAATGCTGAGGTAAAATTATATAATACCAGTTATCCAAAATGCAATGCCTATAACTTAAAGTTTGATACTAACCTTACAACTTTATTATAAATTCATTGTATCCAAAATACCATCACACAATTAATTATGTAATTCCACTTAACCTACGCACAGCTCCCACACTGGAACATAAAAACAACATTTACCAAATTCCCTGTAGTCAGCCTACAAAATTTAACCCCATAATAAATCAACCTGCCACAAAATGAGATGCAGCTGCTGACCAAAATAAGCACCCTTTACAACTGATACATCAATCCAAAAGGCTAACAACAAAACATGATAGGATATAACCCCCCCAACTACTCAGGCTCCCACACCCAACTTGCCTTAATTAATTAAAGCATAATTTACTGCCTAAGTCAGTGCATTTAACAACCCTGCTGAAATAAAGAAGCAAACCATATACAAAGAATACATACAGATTCCAACAGTCATAAACTATGCCCTAACTTAATTTTACCTGTGTCACCCTTATTTAAATAGAACAACATGCCAGGTGCTTGTTCACACATTCATTAAAATCCTTTATACAAGCAGAATACAGTAGTTTGCCCCAAATTACCCTAAAACATATTATCACCCTATGACCCTAATATACAAGTTATTCCCATATCTAACATATCTATTATTAACCAATGTAATATATATCGATATGGTGTGTTTTATACATATCATCATGTTCTTTCGGCTGTTCCCGTTAGGGGTCGCCACAGTGGATCATCTGTTTCCATTTCTTCCTGTCCTCTGCATCTTGCTCTTTCACACCAACCGCCTGCATGTCCTCTCTCACCACATCTATAAACCTCAGCTTAGGCCTTTCTCATTTCCTCTTACCTTGCAGCTCCATCCTTAGCATCCTTTTCCCAATATACCCAGCATCCCTCCTCAGCACATGTCTAAACCAACGCAATCTCGCCTCTCTTGCTTTGTCTCCAAACTGTCCAACCTGAGCTGACCCTCTAATATACTGATTCCTAATCCTGTCCATCCTAGTCACACCCAGTGCAAATCTTAACATCTTTAACTCTGCCACATCCAGCTCTGACTCCTGCCTTTTCGCCAATGCAACTGTCTCCAACCCATATAACATAGCTGGTCTCACTATCCTCTTGTAGACCTTCCCTTTCACTCTTATTGGTACCTGTATGTCACAAATCACTCCTGACACTCTTCTCCACCCATTCCATCCTGCCTGTACTCTCTTCTTCACCTCTCTTCCACACTCACCATTACTCTGAACTGTTGATCCCAAGTACTTAAACTCATCCACCTTTGCAAACTCTACTCCCTGGATCCTCACCATTCCTCTATCCTCCCTCTCATTTACACACATATATTCTGTTTTAGCCCTGCTGACCTTCATTCCTCTCCTCTCTAAAGCATATCTCCACCTCTCCAGGGTCTCCTCAACCTGGTCCCCACTCTCACTACATATTACAATGTCA
The DNA here is from genome assembly GCF_019279795.1 of Protopterus annectens. Lineage (NCBI taxonomy): Eukaryota > Metazoa > Chordata > Ceratodontiformes > Protopteridae > Protopterus > Protopterus annectens. The sequence goes on along the minus strand of NC_056735.1, from coordinate 1,668,582,134 downwards.
TCTGCAAACATCATAGTCCGCGGGGTCTCCTGTCTAATCTCCTCTGTCAACCTGTCCATCACCACTGCAAATAAGAAAGGGCTTAGAGCTGATCCTTGATGTAATCCCACCTCCACCTTAAACGTATCTGTCACTCCCACCGCAGTCCTCACCAGTGTCACACTACCCTTGTACATATCCTGTACCACTCTTACATACTTCTCTGCCACTCCCGACTTCCTCATACAATACCACAACTCCTCTCTAGGCACCCTGTCATATGCTTTCTCTAAGTCCACAAAGACACAATGCAACTCCTTCTGACCTTCTCTGTATTTCTCCAACAACACTCTCAGAGCAAATATTGCATCTGTAGTGCTCTTTCCTGGCATGAAACCATACTGCTGATCACCAATCATCACCTCCCTTCTTAACCTAGCTTCCACTACTCTTTCCCATAACAAGCTGTGACTGATCAATTTTATCCTGCAGCTCTGCACATCACCCTTATTCTTAAAGATAGGTACCAAAACACTTTTTTCTCCACTCCTCAGGCATCCTCTGACTTTCCAAAATTTCATTTTATATATATATATATATATATATATATATATATATATATATATATATATATAGATATATGTGTGTGTGTGTGTGTGTGTGTGTGTGTGTGTGTGTGTGTGTGTCTGTATACATATAAGTGCACTCACCTTTCGGAAGTGTAGTGTAAAACAAACTGGAAAACACCCCCTGCCTAACAAAGGCTAGTGTACCAGTACTGTATGTGATAATTTTTTTTTTTATATTTAACATTATTTCCTCTCACCCTAGCTCTTCACCTCTTAACACAGAAGTCTGGACAAAACCAAAATAATGGGGGAACAAAGCTCCAAAATTATGAACAAGTCCCAAACATTGCTATTACAAGCTTACAAAGTTGCTAAAACAAAAGAGCTTGGGTTACCATGCATCATATGAAGGATATAAAGTCTGCAAATCAACTGACTGTCACCACTTAGTAAACTCAGGCCTCACTGACTTGTCAGAAACATCCAGAAAATCACAAATTCAATGAGGAACAGACGAAAAACATGAGGCAAAAATCTGGACTTTCCTTTTAAATAAAATTCCTAAGACATACCAGCCCTGTACGGACAACTAAACAGTCGTCATATATTCGGAAGGCCCCTTACCATAACCCTTGAATGGTCGCTACCAGCTGGCTCCATTTCACTCAACGACATGCCTGCTAATGACTTCTGCAGGTGTGAACAGCAGTACTTCCCTTAAATAGGGAGTGCTTGCCTGCACCTGCCCCAGATGACAACTTGCACTTGTGGACAATGGGCCATTACCGTGGTAAGATGTCATTATTTGGCTGACCAGCTACTTCAGATACAGAAAATGTAATTTCTTCTCTATTAAAATCCCATATGTATAAGTCTCTGCTTTGAGTTGCACCCATAAAATGGGGAAAGTGAAGAAAGCAGCTTAGCTTGGCCTGCAGCAATAAAGTTGTAAAGTCTGTTTGGTTGAAAAACAGTGGTATCCAGCTATGATTACTGCTTTTTTGGACAAATAGTCCTCCTGCACTGAAACTTAAGCCAGCTATCCTTAACCTGTACATAGCTTCTCTCCAAGTGTGAGTTTACTTCTTTGCACACAAAACCATACTTTCTGTCAACACACAGGTTCTCCGTGCGGCATAACAGAATAGGAAGTGCTTAATTTTCAGCCAGTGGACACCACTATTAATGAAGTAAGTTTCCTTTGGTAACAACATAATGACCATCAAATCAACCATGATACTTCTCAGATGTTTAATCTGTTCCTCATAAGATTTGTGTTTTTTCTGGCAAATCAGTATTTAAAGTCACTAAATAATTGCAAACAATGGATTTTCAGACTTCATATCCTTCAGAAAATGCATGTGAATGGAAAAGTGTTATTCTACCAACTTTTTAAATATATAACAGCAATATTTAAAATTTCTGCCTAATTGTAGGCTTTTGTTCCCCCACCCCCATTATTTTTAGCTTTGTTCAGAATAAGAGGTTGAGAGGTATGGCATTGAAAGTATTAATGAGTGTTCTAACTCTCTGGAATTCCCCATATGACCCATGTTTAACACAAACTATGCAAAAATGTACAAAATACAGATTACCAAACAACTGTCCCTTAATAGCCATATCATTTAACATGAGATTACTATGTGAATACAAACTGAAAAGCCAACTCTCTTCCTGCTCTTACCCAGGCCGTAACTACTTGACCATGTATTTCCTGGATAAAATCTTCAGGTCTGCTCCTACTCACTCAGTTTAAGATGATATAACAATTTCACATAATTTAATTATTCCAACCAGTCCAGTCGTACTTCCCACATGATGAGGAAGAAATTCCACCATTTATTTTTGTCACCACAACCACTAAGCTAAATCCCCTAACTGGCTATTGGAAATCTACTTGTAAGGTAAGTGGAGTAAAAAAATCAGCTACCATAATGCTTTGTGTCAATCAATAAGGGAAGATTGATGGGTTCACAACAACATCAGTTCTGTCAAGTCCATTGCAGCTAAAACAGAGCTGCAGTGCATGGACAGAGTTTTAGGCCTTAACTACATGAGGGAGATTGCAGACTAGTAAATCCTGGCAAAAAATAAATGTTAAGACAGTCAGTTATCATGTTCGAGGGCCAAAGCATATGCTTGCAGGTGATAAACTACTTCACATGTAGCTTAAAGCAGGTGTAGGTATGGTCATGCTGCCACTTGATGTGGTCGCCTTCTAAATGAAACAGTGAGTATGAATTATCATATCGCAAACACAAGTCACAGAGTCCAGGCCACAGAAAATAAGATATCAGTCCTTCCTAAACTCGATTGACTATAATTATCAGCTAGTCACTGCCTGAACAGTCTGCCCAGTACATTGCAACAGAAACCTCGTGGCAGCCACATTAACAATATTTAAACACTGCTGATACATTCTGATTCAGATTGCTAATAACTGGCAATATTATAACCCTTTAGAAAAGTAGCATTAAACCTCTCAGATGTAATATGGTCAAGGTTAATCAAGAACATCTTAGCACAATTACACACATATGATACGCACATTTAAACAAGTTTGCTAATAAGATTGGAGTATTTTCTAATGCCTTCACAGCTGAGTAGGTTTCGTAAATGAAAACCAGCAGAGTTGAGGGAAAATCCATCTTTAATTTATAAATGAAACCAATAGCTTTCCAGAGAATAACAAATTCACTTGTATGCAGCTTTTCAGTGTTTAATTAAATTGATGAATCTGCAATGATCCTGATTTTGACCTGCCTTCAATCCATTGTACATAAATACCAAATCTTCGTTAAGGTATATCTTATTTGTTCAGAAAGTTTAACATTTTAAAACAAGGGTTGAGGTGGTTCAGCCCTAGACAGCTTGCAGTAGAAGTGTATGAGGGTGCACTGGAGAACACGACTCATTTTCTGAATATCCATTCATTCATTCATTCATTCATTCATTCATTCATTCATTTATTCATTCATTCATTCAGTCATTCATTCATTCATTTATATATTCATTCATGAATTCATTCATTTTCTGATTACCTGCTTAATCTAATTCATGGTGGGGTGTAAGGGAGCTGAGCCAATTCCATAGGGGCGCAAGATGCAGAAAGTCTGTCATTCTGTTACAAGCTGCAGACACACACACACACACACACACACACACACACACACACACACACACACACACACACACACACACACACACACACACACACACACACACACACACACATGCATGCACACACACACACACACACACACACACACACACACACACACACACACACACACACACACACACACACACACACACACACACACACATACTATGAGCAACCTGGAAATTTGTAAGACTGAAAATGCAGAAGATTTACTTATATCTTTGGAATATGGGAAGAAAAGGATCACAAAACAAATTCCACACAGACACAGGGATATTGTAGAATCCACACAAAAGACACCCCAATTAATAACCAAACTGAAGACTCAAGCACTATGAATCATCAACACTAACTGCTGCACAACTCTGCCATTCAGCTTTCTAAATATTCAGAATTATCACATCAGTGATCTGAAGGAGCTTTCTACATGTTTTCTTATCTTGCTGTTCAAAGCAGTACCATCTTTTTTGGTTTTCTCTTTATTTCTTTGAAGGTCATTCAGATAGCCAAAACCTATGCTTCACACGCTTCATAAGCACCATGTCCTCTTTAAGAGCCAGAAAATCATTAATCACAAATCAGAATAGAGAGAAACACCTTAAGGTAAGACAACTTGCCCTAAAATGTCCCTTCTGATAATTAGATCCACACTAGAGACATTTCATCTTCATTGTTCCTAAACTAAATTGCTTTCAGTTGAGCAGAATTGGTCAGGCCTACTTGCTTAACCTGATACTTCCTCATATTGCCCCTCTACATTACTTAGGGGAGTTACAATGAAGGCATCCTTTCTCAAGTCAGTCAAGTTTAATCTTGTAAGTCAACCACCATCCAGATTTCAAGAGCCCCTCAGGATGCATATTATTTATTTAATTGTACTCTGCTCCTTTCAAAATCAGCTTTGCAAACTGGGGGAGCCTTACTGGACTGTGACAATTAGGCAAACTGCAGAATTGGAAGTTACAACATTCCATGAAAATCTTGTATGCACATAAAGGGAATTTAAATGAAATCTAAAATTTTATCAGCATTCCAAAATTGCTTCCCATGCATTCATTAATGATTTATGAAATCTGGAAAATGAGTCAATTTAGCTGGTGGAGAGTCAATGAATGATGGCATGTATCAGGAATATAACTAAATAAGGTCCTGCAATAGAATATGCAAATAAAAATGTTCACAAGTTTACTTATAGACACATTCATGAGTATAATATTCAGTATAAAGCAGATGCAGAAAGTTTGACATTATAACAGACTATGCTGATAAGGGAAAATTGCAGACGCATGGTGCCATTATATAAAGTACCTTTTGTAAGCTAGCACTCAAGAAACAATAACCTGACAGAATTAAAAGAATTCTGAGTGGCCTCAGTGCCCTTATTTTTATTGAAATTAACTTAGATATAGGGTACATAGTGCTTATAGTAGTAAACAGTGTGATTGCCAGAATGTCAAGTGTCTTTTATTCTGGAAGGCGGATTGTTATTTAGCAAAATGCCCTGTTCCTACTAGTTTAGAAGTAAACATGGTAAGGCTTTGCTTCTCTACACAAGTAGCTAAAATAGGGAATGAAAAATGTTTATTATATAACAATGCTATATGAAGTTTGCCTTTAAAACTTTTTGGGATTGTCATTGTGGTAAGAAAAATCTCCTTGTGTACGTTATGTTTTTTTTCTTTGCAACTTATTCAGATTTGTCATAGTACCAAAAGAGAGAAAGATGCTAAAAATAGGATACCTTACTGTTTTTTCGGTACTGACATAAATTTTTGTAATAACGTTATGTTGAGAAGGTACTGTGCAACAACTGCTTGTATAGTCTTAGCAAACCCTTGTGTATTCTTAGCAATGTAGGCTTGTGCCATTTTATGACAATGTGTGGGATAATCTCATAATAGTTACACTATTATTATAACAGGAAATTTTAAAGGGCAAATGCCAGACAAACTTCGATCGTGATAGACTGGGCAAGTTTTCAAATAGGAAGGTGCTAAGGAAAAGATAAGAAACTCAGGGCCATTGTGAATACAAACATTCAGAAAAGACAATACATACTACAAAAAACAGGAAGAGAAGAATACTGTGTTCCATTGCGGATGTCACATAGAGGCATTGTTTAACAGGATCAGGAAAGAAAACAGGAAAAAATATCAGACAGCTATGACCATTCAGGGAATAATGCAATGAAGGGTAGAGTAATGTTGCATTCACTAGCAAAAAGATGCAGCATTTGCATTTTTAGCTGTACATTTTCAAATGTAAGTATTGGTTCGTTTAACAATGACAGAAAACTAGAAATGACCGACATTCAGAACACTGACGTTTGCACATCAGTCATACAAAAAAGACTGAAAGATTTACAGTAAGTATTAGTGATAAACTAATGCAGTTGCCACCAAACTGTCTGACTGACAGGACATAGAACCAATGCACTATTGTACTGGGACAGATATTGATTATTGGTTTCCCTTTTGGAACCATACTCACAACAGAAGGCAAAGTACTAGGACAGTTGTTAATAGTTTCACCTTGCACATGATACACAATGTAGAAGGCATCATAAGCCTGTTTATAAGTACCAGCCCATCTGCAGTAAAATGTTTTTTAAAATATCCTATAACATATAAGTGAATACACATGTATAGTGTAGTCTGAGATCTAGATTTGCATTTTAAAACTTGAACCATTTTCGTGTGATGATGCCTTTTAGTGTGTGTGAAGAATGAAGTTAAAGAGACTGAAATATTTGTTCCATTGATGATTCATTCTCCAACGAACTAATTTAATCAAGACTGAAAACTGCAATGGGCAGATCACTTAAGGAAGAATTACTCTGATATTCTCCATTTCTTTAGGCGGTATGAGAAAAAAAAACATATTGGCTAGTTAAGCTGCATTTAACAAGACTGACTTCATGGAAGTTTTATCATTAATTATGTGTCTGTAACAAAGTATATATGCATGAATGTGTGCACGTGTTGGGGGGGTGTCATGTTTGTATAAATGCATTTGCTAATAAACTAGCTTACTGAGCAGTTATAGAAATGAGGATTTTTTTGTCACAGACAAGGAATGGGGAAATTCTCAGCTCTAGCATCTCTTGCTTACCAATGAATTACAATATTCTCTTGTGACATAGTAATAAGACTTCCGCTTAACAAAAATGACTCTTAGTTTAACAAACAGACTAACTTCCTTCCTGTTTTAAGATATTCTCTGTTGGCGTTTTCCTTCTTATTCTCTTGGATGCCCTACTACTGATGGGTTATTGCACTGGGGCATTTGTAGCTTGATGAGGAGCTAAAGGATTGTTTATGCACATCACTGTTCTCCACGGGATCATTTGCTCACATCACTGATCTTTGCACAAGGACAATGCTCAGCCTATGCAAAGTTGTATTGGTTAGTAAAGTATCGTCTGAGTATGAACTGAGTATCAACTAGATATTGGGCCTAAGAGCCTGAACTTTCTGCTTCCATTCTCCAAATCCCCCTTCACCAACCCCCATACTATAGACTAACATACCCTCCTGCATATATCTATGTAGACTGATTGTTTCTGGACCTTCCACTTACTTCGTCCAGCTGGGCAGACACTGCAGTAGCAACAGTCCCCTCCCAAACTTTCCTGCACCTCTCTAGTTCCCCTCCCCCTCACAGGAAGTTTCAAATAGACCCCAAACTCCTGTGGTGCCATTTTTAAACTTGGTAGCTGCATTTCTCCTGCTTTGGATGCTCTCCTGCCACATGGCACATGCGCTTGCTGGTAAAATACACTCTTATATGTCCTAAACACTGTTGACAATTTTTTTTTATTTTTACAAATTATTCTGTTATTGATAGCTTCACTTTTGATTGCTTGATGATTTTACTTAAAATTGCATAGCAAATTGCTTTAACTTGTGTTTTCAACCAGCCGATGATTGTTAATTGTTGGGATACGCTAGATGAGTACTCATTACAATGTGCTAATTTTGATTGCTACTTGTTGAACTTTGAGTGAGGTCTGGTATATTAAATAGCTCTGTACAGACTTACAGGCAAGAAAAGGAGTTTTGTGCTATGGTAGTATATCAACATTTATCACCTTTGTAATTACACTATCCTTGTTTCTAATTCAATCTCCTCTGTTCCCATTCTGACACATTACTCAGACTTATAAACCTAGCCGCTTCTGTCTAATTTTGACCGATAGCAGCAATCCAAACTGCAGCCGCTCTTTTGTCAGTCATGATATTTCCCTGTTCACTGCCTCCCTTAATCTTTCCTGCTCCTACTTTCCATACTTTCTATTAGTTTCTCCCCCTACCACCCAAGCTAATGCTGTCCTATCCCCTTATTTCCTCCCTACTCTGCCACTCCTGCATTGTACTGCCATTTCTAGCTTGCGCTATTTCCTAAATGTGAAAAAACTACTGTACTGCTTCAGTATTCTATTTCCTGCCCACTCTTCATATTTCTCCCATGCAGTTCTAGTGTTAAGTAGCCCCTCACTCATTCTATTTCCAGCTTGCATATATGACAGTCCTTTCTCCCTCATGGCTACGTTGTCTACTTAATTCCTCTCCAAACTACTAGAATATCTTTTCATTGTTTTTTCTTTCTTCTCTTTTAGCCACACTATTGCTGGAATGCTGTGCTGGTCTACCTTCCACCATCCACCAGAGTAGTTTGCTTTGTGGATGGCACCACATTTAAGTCCTGCAATATAAACCAAAAAGGGAAAAGGCTCCCTAACAGCTTTTTACAAGAAAAGGAACCCTACCTTAAAGTAATATATGTGTAGAGTATACCTTAGCAAATATTGTGGACCTAGTCCTATCACTTATTAACTGCTACTGTTAATTTTTGCCAACTAAAAGAGTTGCATTACTGTCTTTATACTTCTTTTTTAGTGTCCTGGACCCTACCAGGGCTAGCACACTTACTAAGGAATCCCGGAGAGCATTCGCCTCCCTATTCTCATCTCTCAGTCCTAGCAATTTTCTCTCGCTGCCCACTAGAGGGCACTATACCCTAAGGCAAAACAACTCACCTAACTGGCCCACCAAAGCTACCCCCCCGAGATGCCTCTACACTATCCCACCTCTAGTACTTTTACAGTGAAATACCTACTTTTACCCACTAAGCCCCTGCCTCATCAACTGGATATTGAGCCTAAGAGCCTGAACTCTCTGCTTCCATTCTCCCAATCCCACCTTCACCAACTCCCATACTGTAGGCTAGCATACCCTCCTGCATATATCTATGTAGACTGATTGTTTCTGGACCTTCCACTTACCTTGCCCAGCTGGGCCAGCCTACTCCATTCACCCTTGCTCTGTTCAGACTCATTCCACTCCCCTACCCTGCCCCAATTTCCACCCTCCCCCAATACCTATACATTTATCTTAATCATAACCACACTCATTAGTTCAATACACCTATCACACTTGACCACTCCCTCCACACTCATTTTTCTCTTCAAGCTCTCCACCCAGCACTACACTATAACTACTCCCCCATACCTTGTCCTACTCCTAACAACCACTCTTACCTCACTTAACTATCTTGCTTATCTTACACAACTGCCTCACCCAACCACACATCCCTACACACTCCACATCTACCATACAACCAGCCTGCACACCACCCTTCACCTCCATAACATATGAACTCTACCCACTCAACCCAACCTTACTATTCAAACATATCATACTGCCCATCCTTCATACTCAGCACACAACCTCAAGCCCAGACTCAACCAAATTTCTCCCATTCCTGCACTCATGCTCCACAATCACACCAAACCACCTCACACACACATCCTTTTTCAGATCACTTTGCCAGTCTCCAGAACATTCACCCTAATTGAGGTCCCACCCCCCCAGCTTCTAACCCCAACTCCCAGCACTGACACAATCACACCCATAAATCAATACATCTTGCTGCTTTCAGTGCCCAAAGCCTAAGAAATAAAATCCCTAACCTCCTTGCATGGCTTCACCATAATCATCAAGACATCACCGCAATCTCAGAGACCTGGCTTAAATAAAGGACAACAAAATCCTCCCACCCAGCTATCAAATCATTCATAATGATAGACCAACAAAAAAGGTGGCAGTGTGGCTTTAATCCTCTCTTCCACCTATACCTTGACTCCTTACACCAATCCTGTCCCTAACTTTAGCCATGCTGAACTCACTACTGCTCTACTAAAACCAAACAATCACAATCCATATTTATAGCTGTCCTGTATATACCCCCATGGTAACAACGTCCCAATGCTTGAAGATATTCTCTCCTGGTTTTCCTCCAACATAAAAAAATAAAACTTAAATCCTAGGTGACACTAACAAACATTGGGCCTCAATAAATACACTAGCCGCATCTCAATCAGTCAATCTCTTTAATTTCACCCAACTAATAAACTCTCCCACCAGACCAAGCAAAGATGAGTCCCATCCCAACCTTATTTCAAACTCAGGAATCCTTCTAGACACCCTCAGTGACCACCTTCCAGCCTTTGCTGACCATCACCTTGCCTTCTCCAGCAACAGCATCATTACATGCACATATATACACACACACACACACACACACACACACACACACACACACACACACACACACACACACACACACAATTTCTCCCATTTCAACCCTCAAGCTTTCTCTGAATGTCTAAGACTACTGACTGGTCCCCTCTAAAAAACATGCCCCTCAGCAGTGTCACTACTTACTTCAATGATACATTCATAAACACTCTCAACAACCATGCCCCTATAAGAACCAAGTGAATCAGAGCCAATGCCACCCCCTGGCTGTTCAAAGAAACCAAACTTGCCATGCTATGAAGAGATAAAACCTGGAAACTATATAAAAAATAAAAAAAACGCCAAACTACTTACTAGAATTCAAACAACTTTGTAACACTATAAAATGAATTATAACCGGAGATCGTAAATTATACAACTTCAAACTTTAAACCTACCACTCAATCCACCCTAGAACATTCTGGGCCTCTATCTCTTCCCTCCTCCACCCTGGAAACAAAGAGGGTCCCTGCCCAAAGCAAAACCTTACTGATCTGGACATTGCCACCCAATTTAACTCCTTCTTCATAAACTGCATAGCCAAACTATCCTCCTCTCCCCCCAACATCAACTCCTCCACCCCCCAACCCCAACAACTACTCATCCCCCCCTTTCAACCTTGAACCCACCCCCACATGTACTATAAAAAAACTACTACTCCAACTAAAACCTAGCTGGAACGCACCCGACAATCTCCCTACAACCTTTCTAAAACTATCTACTGACAGTATAGCCCTTCCCATTTCCATCTTAATCAACAGATCCATCCAAAAAGCATATGTCCTATCCATCTGGCACCAAGCATACATCATCCCACTATATAAAAGAGGCAAAAACACTGACACCTCCAACTTCAGACCAATAGCTATTCTTTCCCCTCTTTCAAAAGCCCTGGGGAAAGTGGCCATACTCAGCTTATGTCATATCTTACCCAAAAGAACCTTCTTACCCATACTCAACCACCCTGGCCACAGTACCATGACTGCCCTCCTATCTAGTCTCAAAACTATAAATCAGGCTCGCAACTCAGGTAAACTTGTATCTTCCCTGTTCCTTGACCTGTCCAAAGCTTTTGACACCATCTCCCACCCTCTATTCTTAACTCAGCTGTCATCTCTCAACCTCTCCACCTCCACCTTAGCCTGGTTCTCAAGCTACCTGTCTGAATGTCAACAAGCCATTCAATGGAAATCCTCAACCTCTACCTTTCAACACACCCCCACGGGGTCCCACAAGGTTCTGTTCTAGCACCACTACTCTTCAGTATATTTATTAACAAATTTCACCTTGCCATCCCTGACTCATCAATAATCCAATATGTAGATGACTCAACAATTATCTGCTCTGCTTACCAAAACCTCAACATCCTTCTAAAAACTTAGTCAGCCTTCTCTAAAACTGAATCCTGGATGAAAAATAACGATCTTGCCCTTAATGCTAATAAAACAATACTGATGATCTTTTTCCTCTCTAGAAACTCCCTAACAGACAAAAATGCTTTCTCAATACTCAGCAGCTATAACATCCCAATCGAAATTGTATCTAATACCAAACTGCTTGGTGTTGTCATTGATGAGGATCTAAAATTTGACACCCACATTCAATCCACCATTAAAAAAAACACCAAAAACTAGGACTTCTATATAGGCACAACCCTAGCTTCCTCCTACCTTCTCCCCTCTTTTATGTATGGCACCCCCCTGCTAAACAAGCTCCAACTCAGCCTAAAATCCAAACTCGAATCATGCTATGTTATAATAAAATAAGCAAATTTTCTACCAACTCAAAAAACTCCTCCCACCACTGCCACTCTGTCCATACTCTACAGTGGCTCAGACTTCCCAATTAGATGACTTTGCTTAAACTCACTAATGCCCACAAGCTCATCCACAAACCTACTAGCTGCCCCTCTCTCTCTCTCTCTACCACACTAAACTTCTACATCCCCAACCACTCACTCAGATCAGAAAACAAAAACCTCCTACGGATCCACAAACCATCATGACCTCCTGGCCACCTCCTACTTTTCTACTCCATTTCTAAACTATGGAACTCTCTCCCTCCCACTCTTCACAATACTCAAGACCACACTAAATTAAAATCTCTCTTGTTCTCCTATCTTACTACTAAATGGATATGCACCCCCCACTCCCCAACTTAAATTCCCCCTCTAACCATCAACCTCTCCACCCTCTCTGCAACAACTATTTCTATAATTACCCCTCAATACCCTAATGTGACAGTTACTGTTGCAGCCAGTCCTCTCTCTTACTCAAACTGTTACCTTCACTTACTAAAAAAATATATATATTAGTAATTCAAATATTATTAATTCACATATACTTATATGTTCTGTATCAGAAATGTCATGTTATTGTATTTTATACTGAATTTGTCTGTGAATTTATTGCATGTTGCCACATTATTTTATTGTATGCTGTATACGCTCAACAATTGATTGTATATTCTATTTCTCTGTACCTGTTCATTGGAGCTTTTCTCCCTGGGCCTACACTGAAAATGGGCTCTTCATGGCCCAGTGGACTTCCCCAGTTATCAAACTGAAATAAAATATAAAATAAATGAAGTAAAATTGGCTGCAAATGCTACTGACAGTCATAGGACCTTGTTAAAGCATCTGCTTTTCTTTGGGGAAGATGAAATATCTGGAGTCTCCCTAAAGAATGGATGTCAATTTCATTACTAATCCTAAGGATTTTGTTAATATTTTTGCCAAACGGTTCTTTGATGGATTGTATGTCAACAATTCTATTAGTCGAACCTCAGTTATACTCAATGGTACTTGCCCAATAATATTGGATATTGATTTAAGAAGGACATTATTAAATATCAGGTCTATCTGTACAGCTGATCCAGATGGTCTAAATGTTTTTTTTTCTGAAGGGAATATCAGAAGCATTATTGCCATGCTTAACCTACTTGTTTCAGAGGTCTGTAACAGAAAGCTATGTTCTATCCATCAGGAAAGATGCAGTTGTCATCCATATACATAGAATTCATCCTAATCAGTCCTAGTCATAAGTACAGATGGGTTAACCTTACTTGTATACTTAGGAAATATTTGAGCATTCTATGTGTTTGTCTCTAAAATCCATGTTTGATTTTAGCTCAAACATCTACTGACATGGCTTTATACCTAGATGTTCCTATATCTCTAATGTAATTAGTTTCTGTGAGAACTTCAACAATTCCATTGGCCTGGGTTTGACTGTTGATTCTGTATTTTGCAAATGTGTTCATCAGATTCCCACATGAAGTTTTTATTGACATCAAATGTAAGACCACTATGAACCCATATGTGATTAGATGGGTTACCAACTGGTTGCAAAATTGGAAGTACTGAATTGCAATTTAAAAATTGTTATTTAAACTACAAGTGCGTTGGCAAAGGTAATCCTCAAGGACCTGTTTTGGGTCCCTTACTTTTTGGCTTGTTGATGACAGAATGTGCAGTATCAGAAAATGTGTTGGCCAGCAAATTTGTTGATGATATTAAAATAAGTTGCATAGTCTCCTACAGTAAGAATCATCATTCTCTTAGTAGTAGTTTGGCTAGCTTAACTACATGTGTAAGAAACAAGAACATGAGATCTAACAACGGTAAATGTGTAGTGATTAGCTACGGATCAAATAACCTTAGGTACCCATGTACAATGGATAACTATATCCTCCAATCCACTAGCATGACTAAGGATTTAAATATATTGGTGGATTGTACACTGAAATTTAATGAGCATATCAAAGCAATAATTAGTCAATGCTATGGGCTTAATAAAAATATCACATGATGTTTTTCCAGCAGAGACAGACATTTTAATTAGGCTTTATATAAGTAGACTTCACCCAATAACAGTGTTTTATGGATCATTTTCGTCTCTCATTTGAATAAGCTTGAGTACATCAGAAGACCATCACAAGACAGGTAGATTGTCATTGTCATTTATCCTATCTTGACAGATTCAAACATCTTTCCTTCTTTTCAATAGGATATAGATTAGTTAGAGGTGATTTAATTGTACTTTACAAATGTCTATATGATGAGTCTTAGGCATCCATACTAGTTATTTATTACAGTTTGATGACCGGGGATGTCCACTGGGCCAAGAAGAGCCCGTTTTCAGTTGAGGCCCGGGGAGAAAAGCTCCATAGGCAATACAACACAGTATATGAGTTCTTAGAGAATTACATAGACATTGTAATCATGAATATCAAGCAACATATTTACAATATTGATAAAGTAGTATAAAGTATTAAAGTATGAAGTACAAAGTATGAAAGTAATTATCCCAAAAAATACACTGCCACGGCTGGATACCCTCACAGTCCTTCTTTATTACAAAAGTTCCACACAATCCATACAGTTACCAGATTGAGCGCTTTCTTCCCTGTACATAGGGATTTCATCAGAATCTGTGTCTCTAAACAGTTTGTAAAATTGTTTGTAAAACCACTTTATTAAAATGATTTTTGTAAAATGTATTTTAATAAAGTGGTTTTACAAACATTTTTTACAGTTTTGTATAACTGAGGATTCTTAACAATTTTAGATGTGGTGTTTTAAATGTATTTTTTTGAATGAGTCATAGATAATTAATGATGTCATCATGTAGTAACTATTTAAAGGGGAAACTGTTTAGAGACACAGATTCTGATGAAATCCCTATGTACAGGGAAGAAAGCGCTCAATCTGGTAACTGTATGGAATTGTGTGGAACTTTTGTAATAAAGATGGACTGTGAGGGTTTCCAGCCATGGCAGTGTATTTTTTTGTGATTACTACTGGAATTTTACACTGTCTGGCTTACATTGGTGTTCGGAGTAGAATGAAAGTAATTACATTTGAATACAGAGTGGCTGTAGAGGCAGTGAAACAAAACAAAATACATGTTCAGGCTGTGGCACTTTAACAATTGGAGAATAAAGACTCTTTTAACTTTCAGAAGTAGATGGAAGTAGGGGAAGATATAGCAGAAGATAAGTATGTCTAGTAGAAGTTTAGGAGAGGAGGTAGAGGTTTAGGTGAGTGGAAGGTTGCTAGGTGGAGAGAAGATGGGGCTGCTGAAATGAACGGTATTGGGGGGACTCAAGTAGGAGATGAATAGGAACATATCCAACTTGATGATAGGTAGGAGTGTAGTAAGGATTTGAAGTTGGTGTGGTTAGGGATATTATGAAAGGAGGGGGGAGAGAGTTCCATAGTTTGGCTATGGAGTAAGATAGCAAAAGTTGTCCAGGGGGCCGGGAAGGTTTGTGGATGTGTAAGAGATTTTGATTTTCTGATCAGAGTGAGCGGTTGGGTACATAGGGAGTTAAGGAGAAGGAGAGAGTGGAGCACCTGGATAGCTTCAACACAAGTTTATGGGCAGTGATGTGCTGTAGAAAGTTCTGTTAATTAGGAAGTTCTAACCTCTGTAGAGAATGGAGGGAGTAGCAATGATGGAATGAGTTTTTGGAGTTGGTGGCGAATTTCCAGATTTTATTGTAGCAGGAATCCAGTTTGGATTGTAAGCCAAGTTGGAGGTTGGTGAGTAAGGGGGCACCATAGATTAAAGAGGGGAGAAGGCAGGTGGAGGCTAAGGTCTTCCTGGTAGAGGGACTCAGGGAGCAGTTGTGTTGGTATAGGAGTCCTAGTTTATGGTGTTTTTTTTGATGGCTGTTAGAATATGGATGTCAAATTTCAGATGTTCATCAATGATGATATCTAGGAGTTTAGTGTGAAGCATAGCCTCAGTGGGGGTGTTATTCTGGCTAATTATCGAAAAGGAAGCGTTATCAATTACTGAGCTTCTGGAGGGAGTAAAGATCACTAGTTTTGTTTTATTTGCATTCAGGGCAAGATGGTTGTTATGCATCCAATTTTCAGTTTTAGTGAAAGCAGATTGGGTCTTTAGTTGCAGATCAAAGGGGAGTGAGCAGAGCAGATGATGGCAGAGTCATCTGCATACTGGATCAAGGAGGACTCAGGGATGGAGTGATGAAAGTTATTAATAAGTATGTTGAAAAGTAGGGGGCGAGGACAGAGCCTTGGGGAACACTGCTGGTGGTTTGCAGGAAGGGGGATGTAGATGATTTCCATTTTACAGCCTGCAGGCTTTCAGAGAGGAAGCTAAAGAACCAGGATGTTGTAGACGGGGATAGGTTGAGATGGGATAGTTGGGACAGGAGAATGGGGTGGGAGATGGTGCCAAAGACTTTGGATAGGTCTAGGAAAAGGGCAGATATGAGTTTGCCAGAGTCATGAGCAAGATTGATGCATTCTAGGAAGGAGAGAAGGGCAGTGATGGTACTGTGACCTTGGCTGAAACTGTGTTGGGTGGGGGCAAGGAGATTATTGTGAGTTAGGTAAGGCATGAGTTGTGCATGAATACATTTTTCCAGGATTTTTGAGAGTGGAGAAAGGATGGCAATGGGCCTGAAGTTGGTAAAGTCAGTATTTTTACCTCCCTTGTGGAGTGGAATAATGAAAGCATGTTTCCAAATTGAAGGGACATAGGATTCTTGTATGGATCTGTTTATTAGAATGGAAATTGGCAGACCTAAGCTGTTGGCTGATAATTTGAGGAAGGATGTGGGTAAATTATCTGGTGCATTACGACAAGGTTTTAGCTGGAGGAGTATTTTTTTTATAATGCTAGTAGGGATGGGGTTGAGTGTGAAAGTGGGAGAATTATGTGTGTTGTCTGAAGAGAGGGTGAGGGAGGGAGGGGATGTGCTAGGAGAGGGTTGTGGGAAGCTGGAGGTTAGCTTGGATATACATTCCACAAAGAAGGAGTTGAATAATGTGGCTGTTTCTAGGTTGGAAATGTTAGGGTTGGGACAAGGGTTGTCTTTGTTACTGGGATGTAGGAGAGAGCACATAGTACTCCAGAATGTTTTTGGGTTGGAAGAGTGTTCAGACTGAAGCTTTTATCTAGCTTATTGAGTTTGTAACTCATACTGTCAACACAAGGAACAGAATGTTATGGTTAAGTTACCCATTGTCAGCTCTACGCTGAAAATCTCTTTCTTGGATCATAGAGGAGGGAGGCAATGGGACTCTCTACCCATACATATAAGATTTATTGCTGATTTGGATACATTTAATGGGACTTTAGATTGCTGGTTTAAGAATATTGTATTTGCATCAAAATCCACAATAAGGCAAACTCTTAAATAGCCTCTATAGATCCTGAGTTTGTGTCAAACAATCATTGAATTATAAAGGAAAATGACTCTCCCAAGCTAATGGGAAATATGTAATAACCTCCTTAATTCTGTGACTTTATGTGGTTCTTGAAAAAGTGTTTGCAGTGATAATCAATGGTCAGCCACTGATGGCGTTGGATTTACGTACCACCAGGAAAATTACCCAAAACATCAAAGTCAGTATGGAGGAATGTTTGTGGGTAAACACAGATTTAGCATCATTCTAGTGGTGGTTATCATTATTAGAAACTATCCTTCTATTAAAAAAGGTGTTACTTTTTTGAACAATTGCATACTTAATGCTCCAGATGTGTTCCTGCACTGAAAAGATTCAGTTGTCTGTTGCAGTGATGCACTTTGCTTTCACTTTTGTCCATAGATGCATTTACATACACAATAAATCTGTGTAGCTTTCTTTCCACCACTGATTTTGTGACATTCAGAAAATATTTTTTTCTTGTATCTTTTTATGTTTATGCAGAATAACACAGACATAACACATAAGGATCAATTACTGGAGATTTGGAGGTACTGCAAACTTTTTGATTGCGTTCTGACAGACTTGCTGCCATATTCTTAATTATGGCAAAGCCATCTTTGTTTTTTAGATATGCTAAATGTTTAAATGTTTGTCTTTATGGTAATAGTTTTATATTACCTTTGCTGAAAAAAGGCCTTTTAGACAATGATGTTAACATATCTGATGACTATTTTTTCTGGCAAAAGTGTGATATTATTTCAGCCAAGTGTCTCCAAATGTCTCCCCATGAAATGGATTGATTGGAATTATGATTTAACAAAAGCTAATGTATGCCTTTTAATAGACCTAACAAAAGCACTGACTGCCAATCACAAAACATTCTCTGAAGGAATTGAATTCAAGCCCCCCCCCAATCTTTTGTTTATACAGACAATATTCTCCAATCATGTGGGAAAAAAGACACTTTATAAGTTTTAAGATTTCTCAAGTCTTTTGGATTGGGATGATTTCTACTCTTTACAGACTAGTGTAGGTGAGATCAAATCAGTGTCATTTTATGACATCCTGATTATTTGGCTAATGGAAAGTAATGTAATTGAATGAATTGATGGTTTCCTTTGTACATTTAATTTTGAATTATTATTTGACATTTAAATCCCATATTGATAAACTCAGTTTTTTTTTCCAAATAAACTAACTGTGATAAACTCTGTAAAGAAATTCATTGACACCAGAGCCTTACCAGATAATGCTCTATCATTTATATTTTAGATGGACTTGGAGTTTTTATATTAGATTTTATCGCTGATTCTCACTATGATATTCATCATTGGCAGTTATATACACAGTGCTGTAATCTTTCATTAAATGCAGCATGCATTATTTATTCTTGGTGTCTATATGCAAAGTCTCTTGTGACCTAATTCCATGTTGTATTTATAATATATTCTGTATAGCCATTAGTGAGAGAGAGAAAATGAAAGTAGGTTGGACAATTCTGTTATTTGTTAAAAGCAAGTTGCAAAAATCATTTCTCTTTAGAGCAACAGTTTTTGTTAGAAATGGTTTTACATTTGTATCACCGTTCAACAGTATTAAGATTGCTAATAAAATCTTATTTTATTTTATCATGAGGTTTTGGTGTGCCTGTTTTTAATGCCAGCACCTCTTGAATTAAAAAAAAAAATCTCCCATTTGCTGATGAAGTATAAAATAAAACTGAATTGACTTGAAATAAAAAACAAAAATAGTGTGTAATGAAATGGATAATGATTAAAAAAAGATGCTGACACCCATGAAGATGACTTTGTAACACATTACTTGATGTAACGCAAAAAGAAAAACATACAACTGTCTAAGATGTTCACTAAATGAAAATATATTTAACAAGTCAATAAAAATATGTCTAATTTGAACATAAAAAAGTGATTCAGAAAGCCAACTAAAAGATGCAAGAATAGCCCTAGTGCAACCAAACTAATAATTGACCCTCTTCTTGACAGACTGCTTCAAACATGGAAGTTGTTAGGGCCATTACCCAGTACAGCAAGTACTAAAAAATGTATTTTAAACAAAGAAGCATTCAACTCAGTAACTTGACAAAAAGAACTCAGATAATCAAGAAAAGAAATCAAATCCAAAGAGAATTATTATAATTGGAAAGTAAAATCAATACATTTCATGTAGCACGTGAACTCAGGGAAGAGAATAATACATCTGCTTTTTGGAAAATCTAAGTAAGATTATTGAAAAGTCAACCTAATGTATTTAATAGACACTGTCTCTTTATACTAAGAGTTAGTAAAGGAATCTAAAAGAGCAGAGCAGCATTTCCCAATAAAATATATTAACCAAGAAATGTCTCCCAATAGCCTACAAGCATCAAATGAAAACTTATGGTGGAAACGGGTCTACTTTGTTTCATTGAATCTCATTTCACTGAATTTCATTTCACCCCGACCACTTTGCTGAAAACTCAAATTACTGAAAACTCACTTCACTGAATCTCATTTCACTGAACTGCAGTTAGTATATATGGCACTCTGTAGAGTACTGTAAGGCAAGTAAATGATATATGCCCTTTTCCCCACTATAGTGCGATCCTGGAGTTAGTATATATAGTTAGAGGGTGTGTGGGGGGCATAGCCCCTCACACTGGGGAGTGTGGGTGGCATAGCCCATCACCTTGTTTTATATTGTATTTTGCCAAAAACTTCAAAACAATACATTTTAAACAATAGACATGCATAGTTGCAACACCAATGACTGACTCTCTCTGGAAGACAATATGTACTCAAACTAATTGTGGGGGGCTGAGAAGATGCCCTGGAATATGCACAGAAAAATAAACTCTTAGATAAAATTGAAGAAATGGAGTTTGTCTACCTTGAAGAGAAATGTTACTAGAAATTGATGGACACTTAAAACAAAACTTAAAACAAAAATAGTAAAAAAACTGACAAATGAATATCTTCTATATTTAAGATGGAAATATGTACTTAACTTTCTTCTTGTACTAATGCAATACTTAAAGTCTTTACATGAGTATTATATATCATAAGGTAAATATATTCTTCTATTTCTTTTGCCTTAATAGAATTTGGGAATATAAGTGAAGGGGATAAGTAGTTGGTTTATACAATTCTGTATAGTGTCTTCATATGATCATTGATAGAATGATATTATTGATAGAATCATTCCATGATTATGATCACTCTTTCTCAAGTCTGCTGGTAACTCTATAGCATATTCTGCTTCTATCCTCATTAACCACTCAGTCTGTGAATCCACTGTCCCAATCCTCTGGAAGAAATTCTACACCATACCTATCCATAAAGGTGGACACTGTGTAGAACTCTCTAACTATCAACCAATTGCTATACTTTATACACTCTCCAAAATTCTTGAGCATTGTGTTCACAAACAAATCCTGTCATATCTCATTTTTGAAAACCTTATCACCCCTATCCAGCATGGCTTTTGTCCCCAAAATAGTACCTCTTCTGCTCTCATTTCCTTTACTAACACCATCTTCTTAGCCAGAGACAACGATAAACTAGTATCCTGTTTCTTCTTAGACCTCTCCAAAACCTTTGATACTGTCTCTCACTCTATCCTTCTTTCTAAGCTTTCTCAACTTAACTTCTCTCCTGCTACTATTTTCTGGTTTACCAGTTGCCTCACTAATAGACAGCAATCTGTAAAATGGCTTTCAGCTTTATCCCCCTTTCCCCCTATAAATATGGGTGTCCCCTCAAGGCTCCGTTATAGGGCCCTTTCTCTTTAACATCTTTACTAATCAGCTCCACACATCCTGTCCTCAGTCATCCCTCATCCAGTATGCGGATGACTCCACTATCACCACCATTGTTGATAACCTCTCTGACTTGCTCACCAGTATTCAAATCCCTTTTAACCTCACTGAAACCTGGCTAATAACCAACTTATACTTAACCCTAAAAAGACTAAACTCCTATTCTTACCTAAATCTCTCCACCATCTTAAATCCTCTTTCACCATTTCTTCCCTTAACAACACTTTAATCTCCTCTGAACCCCATACTAAGCTCCTTGGTGTAATCCCTGATGACCAACTTAAATTTGATTTACGTGTTCTTAACTGTATAAAGAAAACCCACCAAAAGCTTGGCCATCTTTATAGAAACCAAAAGTACCTCACTCCTAACTCTAGAATCTCTCTTGCTCATGCTTATCTTCTTCCTAATCTCATGTACTGCTCTCAAATTCTCACTAATTTACAGTCCTCTCTTCTATCCAAACTTGAAACTACATACAACAAAGTTGCCAGATTGGCAGCCAACATGCCACCAAAAATCACATCTTTGTCTTTCTCGCCAAACCCTTAGTTGGCTAAAATTTCCAAACCAATTCATATATTCTCAACTTTTCTTAATCCACACTATCCTACATAGGCCCTCCTCCTACCCTAGCCTATCCTCTCTAGTCTCTTGCTATAACCCATCACACTTCCTCAGAAGTGCTGACCAATGTCTCTTACAGATCATTAAACCTAAAAAAATCTCTTGGACAAAACCTATATAGCTATCTTCCTGCTCTTTCCTGGAATAAGCTTCCCTTGGACATCAGAAATATTACTCATGCACAGAAATTCAAGACAACTCTCAGAAATCACCTATACAGCACCTGGAGATGTCATTGTAGCCATCCCACCTAAATTTCCTCCCTCCCTCTCTCCTCCTTTACTCTTTTTCCTCCCTTACTTTCCTCTATGTTACTTCTGTTACCTCTACAATATTATGTATCCTTACTTCCTGTTTACCTTACTATACTCTTCTACTGTTCTTTACACCCCTCTAATTTACTCTTTCTAGTAACTTAACTTCCTTTATACTAACTAATTTTTCTTTTACTGTTCTCTATTCCCTTCTAATTTACAGTCCCTAGTAATCTGATACTATTCTCCCCACTCCCTCCTCTACCTATCTCTTCCCCTCACACTACTATTTGTAAAACTAACATATATCTGTAATCACTAACCATCTATAACTCTTCTTCTGCATCTTACCTACCTTTGCCTGGACCATATGCTCGTCCATACTCACCCTTTTCTTTTAATCACTTACTTGTAGACTTTTCTTTTTGTACTACATCTGTTCATCTGTCCTATCTTTTCCTTTACATCTTTTGAAACTAATTTGTATTATTATACACTAGCCTATTCTTTACAGTGAATATGATATTTGTACTATGATTTTATCTTCTGTACAACTTGTCCTTTTGAATTTTATACTTTGTAATTTGGAGCTGTGAGAATTGTGAATTTTTTTTCTTTTTTATACTTTTTTGTACTTTGAATTTTTATACTTGTTTTTAATTTTTTACTGTGGACTTTTTCTCCAAGGGTCTCTGCTGAAAAGGGGCACTAGCTCAGATGGACTAACCCGGTCAACAAATGTCAAATGTCAAATAAATCTTCTTTGGGCTGCTCCCATTAGGGGTCACCACAGCGGATCAACTGTTTCCATTTCTTCCTGTCCTCTGCATTGTGCTCTGTCACACCAACCACCTGCATGTCCTCTCTCACCACATCCATAATCCTTATCTTAGACCTTCCTCTTTTCCTGTTACCTGGCAGCTTCATCCTTAGCATCTTTTTCCCAATATACTCTGCATCCCTTCTCAGCACATGTCCAAACCAACACAATCTTGCCTCTCTGGCTTTGTCTCCTAACCTTCCAACCTGGGCTGACCCTCTAATATACTTATTCCTAATCCTGTCCATCCTCATCACACCCAGTGCAAATCTTAACATCTTCAACTCTGCCACGTCAAGCTCTTATTCCTGCCTTTTTGTCAATGCCACTGTCTCCAACCATATAACATAGCTGGTCTCACTACCCTCTTGTAGACCTTCCCTTTCACTCTTACCGGTACTTGTCTGTCACAAATCACTCCTGACACTCTTCTCCACCCACTCCACCCTGCCTGTACTCTCTTCTTCACCTCTCTTCCACACTCGCCATTACTCTGAACTGTTGATCCCAAGTACTTAAACTCATCCACATTCGCCACCTCTACTCCCTGCATCCTCACCATTCCTCTATCCTCCCTCTCATTCACACACATATATTCTGTCTTAGTTCTGCTGACATTCATTCCTCTTATCTCTAGAGCATATCTCCACCTCTCATGGGTCTCCTCCACCTGTTCCCTACTCTCACTACAGATCACAATGTCATCTGCAAACATCATAGTCCACAAGGACTCCTGTCTGATCTCGTCTGTCAACCTGTCCATCACCATTGCAAATAAGAAAGGGCTCAGAGCTCATCCTTGATGTAATCCCACCTCCACCTTAAATGCATCCATCACTCCCACCGCAGACCTCACCGCTGTTACACTACCCTTGTACATATCCTGTACCACTCTTACATACTTCTCTGACACTCCCGACTTCCTCATACAATACTACAACTCCTCTCTAAACACCCTGTCATATGCTTTCTCTAAGTCCACAAAGATACAATGCAACTCCTTCTGACCTTCTCTGTACTTCTCCATCAACACTTTCAGAGCAAACATCGCATCTGTAGTGCTCTTTCCTGGCATGAAACCATACTGCTGATCACTAATCATCACCACCCTTCTTAACCTAGCTTCCACTACTCTGTCCCATAACTTCATGCTGTGACTGATCAGTTTAATCCCTCTGTAGTTACTACAGCTCTGCATGTCACCCTTATTCTTAAAAATCGGTACCAAAACACTTGTTCTCCATTCCTCAGGCATCATCTCACTTTCTAAGATTTCATTAAACAATCTAGTTAAAAACTTCATTGCCATTTCACTAAATACCTCCATGCTTCCACAGGTATGTCATCTGGACCAACAGCCTTTCCATTCTTCATCCTCTTCATAGCTATCCTTACTTCCTCCTTGCTAATCCACTGCATTTCATTATTCACTATCCGCACATCGTCCAACCTTCTCTCCCTCTCATTCTCTTCATTCATCAGCCCCTCAAAGTACTCTTTCCATCTGCTCAACACACTCTCCTCGCTTGTGAGTACATTTCTCTCATTATCCTTTATCACCCTTACCTGCTGCACATCTTTACTAGCTCGGTCCCTCTGTCTTGCCAATTGGTACAGGTCCTTTTCTCCCTCCTTAGTGTCCAACCTTTCATACAACTCTTCATACACCTTATCCTTAGCCTTTGCCACCTCTCTCTTTGCCATGCACCTCATCTCCTTATACTCTTGTCTACTTTCTTCATCTCTCTGACAATCCCACTTCTTCTTCGCCAACCTCTTTCTCTGTATACGCCAACCTCTTTCTCTGTATACTCTCCTGTGCTTCTTTATTCCATCACCAGGTCTCCTTGTCCTCCTTCCTCTTTCCAGATGTCACACCAAGCACCTTTCTACCCATCTCTCTTACTAGCTCTGCTGTAGTTACCCAGCTATTTGGTAACTCTTCACTGCCACCCAGTGCCTGTCTTAACTCTTCCCTAAACTCCACCTCACAATTACCCTTTTTCAATTTCCACCATTTGATCCTTGGTGCTGCCCTCACACTCATCCTCCTCTTTTTGATCACTAATGCATCCTACAAACCACCATCCTATGCTGCCTAACTACGCTTTCCCCTGCCACCACTTTACAGTCTCCAATCTCCTTCAGACTGGCCCTTCTACATAAGATATAATCCACCTGTGTGCATCTTCCTCCACTCTTGTATGTCACCCTATGCTCCTCCCTCTTGTTAAAATACATATTCACCACAGCCATGTCCATCCTTTTCGCAAAATCCACTACCATATGACCTTCTGCATTCCTTTGCTTAAGACCATACCTACCCATCACTTCTTCATCCCCTCTGTTCCCTTCACCAACATGCCCATTGAAATCTGCTCTAGTTACCAGTCTCACTCCCTTGGGTACAGTCATCACCACTTCATCCAACTCACTCCAGAATTTTTCTTTCTCATCCATCGCACACCCAACTTGTGGAGCATATGCAATAACAACATTCATCATTACACCATCAATTTCCAGCTTCATAAACATCACTCTATCTGACACTCTCTTCACCTCCAAAACACTCTTAGCATACTGTTCCTTCAGGATAACCCCTATGCCATTTCTCCTCCCATCCACACCATGATAAAACAATTTGAACCCACCTCCGATACACCTAGCCTTGCTCCCCTTCCATCTGGTCTCTTGCACACACAATATACCAACCTTCCTTCGGTCCATCATATCAGCTAGTTCTCTCCCTATACCAGTCATACTGCCAACATTCAAAGTTCTGACCCTCACTATCACAGTCCTAGCCTTTATCTGCATTCAGGCATGCCTTCCCCCTCTTCCCTCCTTCGGCCAACAGTAGCCCAATTTCCGCCAGCACCCTGTTGGCCAACAGTACTGGTGGCGGTCGTTGTTAACCCGGGCCTCGACCGATCCGGTATGTATATCTGTACTGTTGTCCTTATGTATGATTTGGCAAAATTTTACACTGGATGCCCTTCCTGACGCAACCCTCCCCAATTAAATGGCCTTGGGACTGGCATAAAGAAATGCACTGGCTTGTGCATCCCCAGTGGCAAATAAATAAATAAATAAAATTATGCATCTCTATATTTCTCTTTGTTTTGTTTTTTTTTTAACATACACTCTTTAAGCTTTATATTTTAATACTTTGTTTCTACGTAACATATAAATTATATACATAGCTATGTGGGGGGGGGTGATAATATGAAGCTCGTTGGTTTTATATATATATATATATATATATATATATATATATATATATATATATATATATATTTATATATTACTGATTATTGGTGGCTGTCAAAATGCCTGAGCAGCTGAGTTTAGTTGGTCTGTCTGTTTTAATTACTTATTTAAACTAATTTTTCTTTTAATCCATTTTTCATTAATAGAGTCAGAATTCTATATGCATATAGCAGTGTTGTGCTTTGTCACATAGAAGCAAACAGATCTGTGAAGAAGTTAATATATTGTTAGTGTTAAAACATTTTCTTTCCTTAAGTTTCATCTCACTTTCCAGGGTTGTGAGCATCGTTGTAACAAAGGTTTCTGGTGATGGTGTTAGTTTCCTGCTTGAATCATTTTTTAAGTACTTACTCAAATAAAATGTGGCTGTGAGCTTGTAATAGTGTAAAGCTTAGTTTGTGTGTAATTTTTTATTCTCTTTCTCTCTTCATTGAATTATTTGCAAAAATGTCCTTTGGCTTCTTAGTTTAACCCAGATGTTCAAGCATTAGAATGTTGAAATGAGTTGTGAATTAAACTGCTTATCAGTTAATTGGCAAGATAATGAGATTAGTTATTTATTTTGTTTTTTTAAGTTAATACTGGCATACCATAATTATTATATAAGTAGAATTAGATGTTCTAATGGTTTGTTTATTATATTTGTCATTGTAAACATTATAATTTGTTTTTAAACATTCATTTTTGGTTTAATTGTTGTGGCCTGAATAAGGCCATATATTGAACTAAAAGTAAAGAATCCTTAATGTACTTTTATTTAAGTAAGTGTAATGGTTTTATACAGCCAAAGTGATTGGAAAAAAAAATATCAGCTTATGTGGGGTTAGCGTTTCTAGGCTTGAGAGTAAATTATAAAAATGAAGTTGTATATATTATATATTAATGTTTAATGGCTAATTAGATGATAATAGTCTGTTTAATTAAAGTAATACTACTATTTGATCCAAGGTTTGAGTTTCTTAGTAATTATTGCTTAGTGCTATGACAGTAAATAAGTCTCTATTATAATATAGCAGCACATAAATGAATGAATAAACATAACATTCATATACTGATTCTTGAACCTTAAATTATGTTTGTTTGTCTTTTTGGCTTTTCCTGGTTAGGGGTCGCCACAGCGGAACTCCGGTCCGCTAATGATTGGCAGTAGATTTTTATGGTGCCGAGTTGCCAGCCTGACGCCCAACCTTCAGCGAAGGCACGCCCATTCACACATGTCTTTCAAGAGAACCTCTTGCTGTGAGGCAACAACGCTTCCGCTGTAATGCGGCTTTCCTGAACCTTAAATTATATTTAGTTTAAATCAATATAGATATAGTTACAAGCATTTAAGTCTTAATTAAGTAGTATATGCAGTTTTAGTTATAGGAATAAAGTGTTTTAGATGTTTTGTTGTTTTCTTTTTATAAGAAGCAAGGTTTTCTTTAAATTAACTGGAAATAAGCTGTTAAGCTTTTTTTTGGAATTATATTTTAAAAATAAATTCAGCACTATACACATTTTAGTTATACAATAAAGTTCATCTTAAAGTATATAACAAGTTCATGCATAGTCATGATAAAAGCATGTGTTGTACTTCAATGACATAGTGATAGTTCTCATATATATATATATATATATATATATATATATATATAGTAGATTTTTGAATTCTGATTTTAATTTGTGTTTTGCATTATTAGTTTTTAGACATGGAAGTTTAGGGGGTTGGTGTTTTACTATAGTCTGTAGTAATAAGAAGTCATTAATGTAAAGCAATTTCAGTATACATGTTACAATTCTGATTATAATGTTACATGGGTGCTGTTTTAATCCTTATTTCAAGATATTATAATCTTTTTTAAGGAGAAGTTGGATTTGATTGCTATGTAGCTTGATTAATGGGGTTGTTGGAGAGTAGTTTGTATGATTGTTTCATCAAACTAGGAATATTGTATTCTATAATAGGGTGTTTAAATGTTAATATTTTAGTGTTTTTAATAAAAGAGTTTGAATCCATAATGGGATATGTTAAGACTTTGTTTTTGATATATATATATATATATATATATATATATATATATATATATATATATATATACGGATCTAGGACTTATGCACGAATGTGCAAAGTCCCGAATCCATAATCACCGAACATATATTAACGAAAGTGCTTTTACCAAAAAAGTGCTTTTGTTAATATATGTTAAAAAAAAAAAAAGAACGAAATCTACATTTATGCAGGGGGGGCTTTGTCCCCCTGTGCCCCCAACACCCCCTTACTTTAATATTCTCACTCTGAGACCGCACTACAGTGAGGAAAAGGGAATGTTCACTTATTCACACCATAGTGTGGTCTCGCAAACAGGCATACTTACGTGAAAGTGCTTCTTTGGTGAAAAGCACTTTCGCACAAGTATGCCAAACCAAAATTAGTTTCAGTGATTTTGTCTTCAGGGATCTGTATGGATCCCATGTGTATATATATATATATATATATATATATATATATATATATATATTACATTTTCATGTATTATTTTTTACTCTAGATGCATATTACAAATGCATATCTCTGAATATTAATGGTTTAAACAATCCTTTGAAGAGGGGTAGTTTATTTAGATATTTAAAGTTACATAAAGCTCATATTATTTCCATAGGAAACTCACTTGCTTAGTAATGATATTAGCAGATTGATTTTGAAGGAATATTCCATTTAAACTAGTTTTCAATTCAAAGCTAATAGAAGAAGCACTCCTATTTTATGAAAGAATACACCTGGGATGACTAAAGTAATTGATACTTGCTCAGATAAGAATGGTATGTTATGCCTTGCAGTAGTTGAAATAAAGAGCACATGTTATACTTTTGTATGTTCTTATTGGATTCCAAGGGTTGTAGTTAAAGCTAGAAAAAATATTTGGATATTATAGCATATTACATGAAAGGAGAAATGATTATAGCTGGTGATTTTAATTGTATTTTGTCTGAAATGATCCCACTGCTAATAAGAAACCCAGATTTTCAGCATCAGCCAAGCATCTATTATTTTTTTATTAATTCAATGAATTTTAAAGATATTTATAATTTGAAATGATCTAATTATCTTAAATATACATATTAGTCTTATAGATATGGAACTCAGACTAATATAAAGTCTTAATTGTTTTTTTAATATCAAAGAAGTTTTAATAGTATCTTGCCCAGTGTTTGACCACAATACAGTTACTTTCAAACTTATGATAAAGCCAAATAATTTTGCACATTGTAATAGACTCCCAGCATATATTTTTAAGTTTAAGGGTTTTAGAGGATGATTTTTAAATGAGGTACATAATTTTATAGAAAGAATCAATAATGGAGAAGTTCCGATATTTTGTGGGACTAATTGAAAGCTTATCTAAATGGTAAAATTAGAAATTGGTATATATGTAAAAGGAAAGAATGAGAGAGGGAGCTAAGTGTTTTACAATCCAGAATAGATAATTTAAAGTCATCTTTAAAGCCAAATTAGATGTCTGCACATTTAGAATTGAAAACTATGAATTCAAAATATGTTGAAATCTTAAATCATAATATGTCCATTAATTTAGAAAAACTAAAACCAAAATTCAAAATTATTCAATAAATCTTATGAATTTGTATAAATTAGCAATTAGTGCAAAGAGAATAAGTAAATCAAATCTAATTAAAGAAATCACTTTTCAATCCTGCAATACAAATAAAATATTGACAGATTTAAAAGACATCTTAGAGTGTTTTAAGGAGTACTTTGAGCATTTAAATAATAAAAATAATAATTTAGACAATAATTTAGTGGATTAATTTTAAAAGATAATATACATTACACATTAACTAAGGAACAAGTTAATAGAATAGATAAACCATTTTTGTAAAGGAAGTTAATGATCGAATTAAAAAAATTAAAGAATAATAAATCACTAGGTATAGATGGCATCATACCAGAATTATGCAAACTAATGTCTCATAGCATAGTAAATAGTTTATTAAAAGATTTTAAAGAAATAAACTCAACATCCAATGTTCCCCCATCTGGGAGATTTTCTCATATCACCTGTATTAGAGCAAGATGAGGATTCTACACTGTGTTCCTCATATCATCCTATTTCACTTTTAAATGCTGATTATAAGATATTTATGTCTATACTAGCTAGTAGAATTAATTTGATTTTGGAAAAAAATAGTCAATGATTATCAGACTGGGTTTATACTAAATAGACATGTACAAGATAATATTATTAGACTTACTACACTAATAGATTTTGTCAATAAAAAGAAAAAAGAGCTTTTAATTATTAGTCTAGATTTTGATAATGCTTTTGGCTTAGTGAGTTGGTCTCATTTATATAAAGTCGTTAAAGAAGATATTTTTTAATGAAGTTTACAAATTCTGTTACTAGGCTCTATAATAATTCTTACTGTTTTGTAAAAATAGGTTATTTTCTTTCTAACTCTTTCAAAATTCAAAAAGGTACAAAACAAGGTTGTCCATTGTCACCTTTGTTATTTGCTTTGGAGATACAACCTTTTGCAAAATATATTAGATCAAATGAAAATATAGGCTTTTAGATGATAATTTAATTTCAAAAATTTAGTTTTTTACAGATGATATTCTACTCATAATTGGTAATATAGAATTGATACATATAGTGGATTCTATGAAACATTTTGAAGAAATTTCAAGTTTAATATTTAATCATCACAGAACTAACACCTTGGTAATTAATAAGAAATGAAATAATTAAATTAAGGAATATAGTAATTGTAATGGGTAATACATAAATTCAATATCTTGGTATCATAATAACATCAAATTGTAAAGATCTGGTGCAAGTTAATTTTAGAAATATTCTTAATATAATTACTCAATTAAGTACTAATTGGTATAAAATCTTTTTTCACTATGGAAGACTGTCTTACTTTAATTGAGACTGTATTTTTTTTTCTAAAATCTTGTTTTTTATTCAGTCATTAATTTTAATCCCATCCAAAACCTTTTTAAAGAAAATAAATAGTAATCTTCTTAAGTTTCTTTGGTATCTGAATAAATGTAGAACATCCTTTGAATGGAATACAAAAAGCTGGGAAGATGGAGGCATAGGTTTATCAGGTATTGGATTATATGCTACTTCAGTCATCATTAAAATAACATCATTATGGCTTAATTCATCATATAAGTCTAAGTGGAAGTCAATTCACAAAAATATTTTACTCAGTAATAACTACTTATTACTAAACACAGATATTGTATCTAATAAATGTTATTGGGTTTTAAAATATTTTTGTATAAATGGAAGTAGTAACTTTCTTTCTATTCCTTATATTAATTACATTCTTTCTTCTTTTAGAAAGTTTATATATTAAAATCACATTGTTAAAATTTTTATTTTTTCTTTATTTCCTATTGCTTTTACTAATGAATGTTTATAAACATATAACTTTAACAAAATGTTAGCTTTTAAAAATAATAAAAACATTTTGCTATCAATTCCTAAATGGAAATAAAATGTATTCTGGAGAGTATCTTCTTGGAGATATAGTTAGATATGAATAACTGGTTATTATTACAGATTTGTGGGGAATATGTAAGCATTAAAATGAATATTACACATGATTCGCATACAAAATTGTTCCCTAAGATCTTAGACTTTTTAATTATTTTTAGTTACAACTCATTTATTAGTAAGTCATACTTATGTAAGGTGTATAGAATTCTTAGATCTGAGTTTGCATTTTTTGATATCATGTTTTAGAATTACTCTACAAAATTAATAATGAAATCTTCTGAGAAGAAAACTATTAATATTAACTATCTGTTTTACTTGGTGACAATTTCAGGACCACCCTTTTAATGTAATATGCCTTCATTCATTTCTAAGGCAGAAAGATGCTGTAATTCTGAAGGGTGTCCAATATAAGTTCAGTGAACATAGCGAGGATGTCAGTAATGTAACTTTTATTTAAGAGCTTTTGTCTCTGGGAAACCAAAATTCACATTTATCAACCTCCACCAGTAAGCTGATGAAATCATCTGTAAGAAGGTGCACTGGTCTCCCTACGCAGTTCACTCCAGAATTAAAAAAAATATTTTTTTTTCTCTGCACAAAATTCTTGTATACATCTAAAGGTGGGTGTGCTTGCTCTGTATTATCCAATGATACTTGTCACAGAAAATCTTAACAGTTATTTTCATGGAAAGTGGGATAAGGCAAACGAAGGGAAGAGACTCACAAATTACAGGATGAGACTTTTATTAAATAAGCATTGACATATGTTGTTTTTATTAAACAGACTTGGGTAGTCATAATTCATTACACAGATAATAATCCAATTGATTAAGTGGCTTCCTCTTTAAAAGGACGTTTTAGAAGTGTATGTGACAGACTTTAAGCTTGGGTTTTTGGCACTTATTATCCCCTTGACCCTCAGTCGATGGGATGGCTTCTACATTTTCTTGTTACTTGAGCCTAGCAACAAACTGCTAACTATGTAAACTAAGCTCGTTAGTAACTGCCATTAATAAGGGTGTTTTCTTGGTCAAACTGAATACTTTTAATATGTTTACAGTGATTGACTAATGTCTTGAAGGCAAATTACTTACTTCTACGAATTGACTAATCCAGAGCTTATCTGAAACAATCCAGTGTTGGCTTGTTTTTTATCGTGCAAGTACTTGGTAGCAGAAGATTTATTTTGATTTATATTTTATTTTATTTTTTACCTGTGATTTTTACTTTAATAATGAGGTGTGACTGTGCCCAGTCCTGCATTTTTATGTGACTGGCACAACTGGTGAGAGTGACAACTTTAGGAATTACTTAACCTTGTTCAAGGTTAGCTAGGTGTACTTTAATATTTAGTTTCATATCGGTTCCATGATATCCTCATACAATTTGACTTAAATTACTAGCTGATTTAATTTTTTTGAATTCTGTGGTAACCAGTTTTGATTATTCTTTTCTTTTAAAATTCTTTAATTGTTTGTAGTTGAAAATGGATTCCTTAAAATGAGTATGCCATTAATGATTTGCATAAATGCAAATAGCCGGCACAGTGTGCTACATGCTATGTATATATAAAAAGGTAGTATCTGATAGCATTGGAAACATGCTCCTCATTTTAAAAGTTGAATGATTTGCTTAATATTATTAGTAGTAAATCTAGATTTACTGACGATAATTGCACTTGTTAATTAATGGACATGCCGCACCTCAGCAAATCCAAATCCCATCGAGCTACGCACTCGAGAGACTTGAACCTCAGCACTGAAATAAATAGGACATGCTGGAGGGACAGATTCATAACCCAGAGGCTCCCTTCACTCTGGAATAAAATCCCAGTCCAGGTTAGGCAGAGTTCCTCATTGACTCTCTTCAAGAGGAATTTTGATGAGTGGATGGGAGATCGTAGGTTTACCCTGGGTATCACTTCTGTGTCACTATTAGACAGAGGCACAGTATACTAACCTCAAAAAAGGGCATAGCAAAATTAATTTAAAATGGGTGGCGAAAGCCAAACACACTCTGTCTAGGCTTATAAATGCCCTTGGGCAGATAGTCTAGTATGAACCTATGAACCTATGAACTTGTGCATTTGGCAGAGGTAGGAAAATTGTTAATATATATGCTAATGACTGGACTGAATTTGAATATGTAAACCTATAAATATAATATATGGAAGGTCCTTGTTAATATGAAAATATTAGCAAAGTATCAGCCTTGGTGTGCTGCCCTGCTCTCATTAATTAGATTGCTATGCAACCTCACCTATACAGGCAAGACTGTATAACTTAACATATGACAGACCAATGCACAAAGAAGAGGAGCTGCCTTAGATTAAACAAAAAAAAAAACAAAAAACAAAAAAAAAAAAGATTTTAAAAACATATTTTTTCACACCTATCCTTGGGTTCATAGACAAATGATGCATGCCTGCATATTTCTAATTTTGTGAAGATCAGTGTGTGAAGATGTCCATAACTAATCATATATGCATTAGGCAATGAATTCTGTGGGCATATGTTCACAACTAATCAGATATATATTAGGCAATGAATTCTGTGGGAATATTGAGCAAAGGTCTTCAATAGAGGTTCAGCCATAACAGAACAAAAGCATTACAGTGCACTACAGCAGGTGCAGTTCTACATTAGTAAGTGTGACTGAGGTGATGGACACCATAGGTGAGGCAGGCTAGCATAAGCAAATCAATGCATGCTTACCTTCACAATATAGTCTCTTATAGCTGCATCTCACACTTATCCAGCACAAGAAGAGAGTATACATGCTACCTGATAGGTAAGTGTTGGCATGCATAGCAAAGTGCCAGTCATGTTCATCATATAAATGCGGAGGAAAGGAGGTAGATAGAGTAAGAAAGGGGAGAGAATAAAGAAATACATAAGGTACAAAAGGTGAGGGGAGAAAGAGTACTATGTTTTTGTAAGGAAAAAATCTCTTTTGAAAGATTTATAAAGGAAGAGTAAAAGAAAGGTAGGTGGGGAAGGTAGTGGGAGTAACTGTGGATGGGATAAAGGGAGAAGGCCAGGCAGCAGGGACACAAGCAAACACAGAACACAGATTCAGACAGGCAAGGAAGGTATACACACAAAAGGAAAGGAGGACAGGTGATGTACACAGACAAACAGAGAGTAGACAAGTATCTCAGATTCAGACAGGCAAGGAAGGTATACACACAAAAAGAAAGGAGGACAGGTGATGTACACGGACAAACAGAGAGTAGACAAGTAGCACAGATTCAGACAGGCAAGGAAGGTATACACACAAAAGGAAAGGAGGACAGGTGATGTACACGGACAAACAGAGAGTAGACAAGTAGTGATGGGGGGATTAGACAATGAACAAAGAATGGACAATGGCACATACAGGAGGGAAAGCAACTAAATGAGGATAGGGTAAGGTCCTGGTATGTTTGGATGCCAGTCCAGCCCATACAGCAATACACTCATGCACCATTTATCTGGGTGACAAATGACATGGGCTAAATGCATTCTTGGTAATCCAGTGGGCAGGGTCTATCAGTTGCTTGAATTCACTATCCAGATGGGCAAGCACTCTATATTGTCAAGGCAGGCATCTAGTTTCTGGCACACCTCAGCAGCTTCTGGCCTTCACAGCTTATGCTGGGATATCAGGAGAGTCCACTCTGGTCCACCTTTACCAAAAGAGACCCCAACAATCAACTTTCAGGAAAGGAACCTTGAATTCCCCTCCTGAGAAGTAGACACAAAGGGTACCAGTGACCCATCCAGATCACCTCCAGCAAGAAGGACTTGCAGTTTTGCATCATAGTCCACAAATTGACCTGCAGAAGGTTGACAGAATGGGAAAAATGACTGCACACATATGCGTCAAACACAATCACAGATGTCCAGTGGACCAGGACAGGTGCAATATACCCCTTGTAACTGGGAGAGATGAGCCTGTCTTCTGCAGCACACAACCATATTCTACTGTCACTCTTCCACCAAAGGAAAACAAAGTATGATCTCTTACATACACAGGCAGAGTAGCTAAACCAATAGATAACAATGGCCCAGAATAAAATGCTTACAGTAAATTTAAGTTCCGTATCTTAACTGCTGCCTCCCACTGATGGAGCAGGTCACTGTATATCTGCCACTGCCCATCAGAATCAGTGATGCCAGTGGCATTACTCACTGTTCAGGCAAGCTTATACCAGACATCTTCTTTACAGCCATCAGAACTTCCTGGCAGGTGAGTTTTGAAATTCCAGTGTGGGAAAGACACTCTGTTCTCCCAGATGCATCATGCTAGGGCCATGCAGTCACCAGGCAGCAAAATAGTCATGAACACATAGTCAAGTCCACTCAAGGCACAAAATGGTAGTGCTATGTATATGAATACATGTTTCTGAATCACACATTAAACAATGTAACACAGCAATAGGATGCTAGAACATGGCCACAGGGCTGCACCATGGTGCTAGGACATGCATGTGGCTCTGTGTTTTGGCATTAAGGGCATATACCTGCCACCCACTCCCCCAACACACACACATACCAGTGTCCCTAAGATGTAATGAAAACTGCAGAGGACATGCAGGTGTGAAATGAAGTCATTGTGGTAAGTGTAATAGGCTCTTCTTTATGATTTATATCCTGTGGTGTCAGGTTGGCTTGGATAAGGATTGCATTCTTTTAGAAACCACTAGAAAAGATTGATGTTATATGCTTTTTCTTTCCCTCATGCTTACACAGCTGGTCCCTGTCTGAAATGGAAGGTGTGAAATGTTCAGCATGGTAAAAATACTACCCTTTTGTTGGCCAGACATTCTAGTCCCACGGTTTGAGTTTCTGTCTTTACATGTACAAGGGCTGGGATTAAATACTAGTCAAAGTTATGGACACTTTCCTTTTGTGGATTAGTTTAGTAGTTTAGGGAATGCTTGTCCTTTTAAGTTCCAGTAGTCATTTTTTGCCTAGTATCCTAAATGTTTGTGTGTGTGTGTGTGTGTGTATGTGTGTGTGTGTGTGTGTGTGTGTGTGTGTGTGTGTGTGTGTGTGTGTGTGTGTGTGTGTGTGTGGGGGGGTTATGCATGGTGGTGTGTGATAATTCAGTGACAACGCACTGGCTTAAATAGCAAAGTCTTGTGTTGAGAAAAATGAATAGCAGAAGTTTAGAACATACAGTTGGCAAAAGCAATTGCATTAAAATGAGCATTTTATGACAGTATGCATCAAAGGAAGTGCTATTGTGTGCACTTACATGACTATCTGTCTATCTATCTATCTGTTTGTTTGTATTTACTGGGGTAGTGCACTAATCTCAATGGACCACTTTCATGCACAGCTCGAGTGAATAGAATCTCATACAAAATGAACAAAGCATATTTACAGATACAAGGATATGCTAAAAAACATATGCATATTTACAGATGCAAAACTATGCTACAACATTTAGTTCAAGAAACAGATTACAGTGTTAAAGCGTGGATGGAAAAATGGACTTATGCTTAGCAGAGCTTTCTGGCTAAGATGTAACCAAAATGACTGAGATGGCTTATGCTACAGAGACAACGGCATATCATTATATAGAGAGGTATGAAGGTATTTGGAGAGGTGTGTGAATAGTTGCAGGAAAGGATACCATGGAGAAGACTGAGAAATGGTGAGAGAGTCATGAAGAGGAAGAGGAGTAAAAAGGAGAGAAGTGTGAGAGATGTGAAGAGAAGGTGGAGGTATCACTTTTCAAGAGGAATCTTGACGAGTAGATGGGTAACAGAAAGTTCACAACAGGGATCATACCAACAGCTCTGCTAGATAGGGGCCAAGGGTACTAGCTGCTAGATCAAGGTCCTAGGGAGCTAACCAAAGGGGCGGTGAATACCGCACAACATGGCTGGGCTAATATATGCCTTCAGGCAGATAGCCCAGTACCTACCTATGAAACTATGAACCTATGAACCTATATGTATTAGCAATCACATATCTTGTGTGATCAGTATGATGTGCTTGGCTAGCACCAACATGATTGTTAATACATTGCACACTAGCAGTGATTCCCTTACAGTGGTGTTGACTGGCTTGATTAGTTCACTTACTGTACTTTAGGGTTCTTGTTAATATGATATAAAATACTTGCATCATTTTTTGCAACACCACTTAGAGCCATACAACTGTAAAAAAAGAGGTATCTAGGAAAGACTTTGCAGACTTGGAACGTCACATAGTTGAAGAAGGTGTCCTGTCTGGTAAAGTATCTCAGCAAGAACAAGAAACCCTGTGGTGGATGTCACAGACAGTGAGGCAGATGTATATTTGGAAATGGGAATCAATGACACTGGCAAGTTGCTGTATCATCTGCCTGTGGCTGGAGGGTATAAACGATGAACATCGGGAACACTGGGAACAACATCCCCCAGGCTGCATTCTACATGAACTACAGAATGAACTGGCACCCCACCTAAGTGCCATGTTCAATCATAGCCTCACCTCAGGCTTTGTGCCCACTGAATGGCACACAGCAATGGTTATCCCACTCCACAAAGTGGGAGCCACCACAGACCCCAGGAACTACCACCCCATTAACCTGATGAGCCTGATCTGCAAGGCTATGGAGCGTATCATCATGGAACTTATAAACAATGACATTGGTAATCTCCAAACTCTGGACCCTACCCAGTTCGGGTTTGTAAAAGGCAGATCATGTCTCCTAAACCTGATAGACTTCTTTGAAGTGATCACCAAAGCTGTAGATGAGGGTAACGTGGTACACAAAGCTTATCTAGATCCTGCCAAGGCTTTCAACACCATCCCCCACTCTGGAATTATAGACAAACTCACTAAATTAGGTATAAATCCTTATGTCAAAAGATGGGTTGCCAACTGGCTCACTGACCGAACCCACACTTTGAAAGTAGCAGACTCTAAATCCAGCTTCAGACCAGTGACAAGTGGAGTAGCACAGGGTTCACTCTTAGATCCTCTCCTGTTTAGTATCTAATTCTCTGAAGTGCAGGCTAACGCAGAAGGTCTTTGGCTAACAAAGTTCGCAGATGACTGCAAACTAGGAGCCATAATCAAATCTCCTAACGATGTGGACATCCTACAAAAGGGCCTTACTGAGACAGATGCCTGATATCAAAGCCATGGCCTCAAGCTCAATGCCAAAAAGTGCATTGTCATCCCTTTTGTTAAAAACTCTGTACCCATGAACTAGCACATAGGCGGTAGTCTACTTAACACCGAAAGTGTGATAAGAGACCTTGTGACACAGGCGGACAGTAGTCTCTCCTTTGATAATCACATCACCACAGTAGTCAGGAAATCCTTCTACATGGCACACCTCATCACAAAAGGTTTCTCATCCAGGAAAAAAGAGGTCATTGTTCCCCTCTACTTATCACTCATTAGACCCATTATAGAGTACAACACCCCATTTGGTATGTACCTCACAAGACATCTACAACAACTGGAAAGGCCACAGAAATACCTCACAAAGAGGATTACTGGCCTCAAACAGATCCCCTACACAGACCATCTAAAAAAACTCCAGCTTTACTCTGTCGCATATCGCCTACTCAGAGGCGATTTTTGCCTAACATACAAAGCTATGTCAAACCCAGAGCTGTTGAACATGCTCCATGTAAAGAAATCCCAGTCCCTCCAAGCTACACGCTCTAGAGACCTAAACCTTGTCACCACAATAAACAGAACATGCTGGAGGGATAGATTCCTGTCTCAGAGACTTCCCATACTCTGGAACAAACAGCCTATCTATATCAAACAAAGCTCCTCATTAGCACTCTTCAAGAAAAATCTTGATGACTGGATGGGAGATAGGAAATTCACCCCGGGGATCACTTCTGTGGCTCTGCTTGACAGGGGCACAGGAAAATAATTTTCTTGGGTGGCGAAAGCCAGGGTATCATTTGGCTAGGCTTATATAGACCCTAGGGCCAATAGCCTAGTACCTACCTATGAACCTATGACCCTATATGTCAAAGTATGACTGCAGTATTCAATGGTGGGGGGGTGGGTATAGCATTAACTGCAACAGAGGGGGTGGCTGCATCCATAGGTATGTACATTCCACAACATGCCATACACACTGATTATCTGACATATTTCACCTACAGGTATGCAGGTACTGATATATTCACCCCAGAGAGGTCACATGGTGTTCCACACCTGTTCATTGACATTGTCCAGGTCATGGAAGATGCAATTTATCAGACTTAGTGCATGAAACACCCCATTAAGGTGAGTATACATTGCTCAATTCCATACTATGTTAAGGATCAAGCCATTACACTTAAGTGAACATAGCGGAAAAATGGCCATATCATGGCACCACTGCAGAATGTAATCTATGACTCTGTACAACCACCTGAGGCTACCATATTCACCTCTCATGACCTACCCCATATATCAGTGCTGTAGCCACATATTACTCTTTTCCCACCTGTGCAAACAATGATAACTATGTCTTGTCCAACCATAACCTTTGTGGGTATTGTGATGTTTAAC
This sequence comes from Protopterus annectens, assembly GCF_019279795.1. Taxonomy (NCBI): domain Eukaryota; kingdom Metazoa; phylum Chordata; order Ceratodontiformes; family Protopteridae; genus Protopterus; species Protopterus annectens. The sequence goes on along the minus strand of NC_056735.1, from coordinate 1,668,541,860 downwards.
ACACGTACTGGCCAGTCCATGCACCAAACTGCTTAGTCTAGGTGTGTGTTAATGCATGCATCATTTTATTCTGTGTTGTTTGTGCCATTGACTATTGCTATGGACCAAATGCCACCACTTTGCCAGTGCTGCAATATATTGAACCCACATTTGCCTTGGAGGCGGTAGTGCTTCTGCTCATTTCTGACCAGACTTTACACTGTACCCTTCTGCTGTCACTTGTGACAAGTATGGAAGGTCTTGCCAATATGTTCACCTGCTAGTACATCTGTTTTTACAGCACCATCGTCTACATCATGGTACTTACAAGAAAAAGCATATTGCAGATATCTGGACTGCATTGCAATACATCTTTTGAGATGTCCAGACATCAGAAGCATCCTTTCAGTAGTCCAAGTACATGATCCACTGTATTTAATGTTTTTGCATAGTCTGGCATAAAGTCTGTTTCTTGCATGGTCAGGGGACTGCATATGGGAGTTATCAATCAGGTCTCTTGGGCATAGCCTGCATTGCCTACAACACACAAGGGACAACATATTATATGTGGTCTTCTCCCTTCTTGCTTGGTAATGATGTGTAGACCAGTCTATCTAGTATGTATATGCATCTACCAACCAGCAGACTGTGGGAAGTCCCTTTGCAAAACCTTTTGGAATAGGCCGGACATGTGCAAAATGTGTAAACCATGTGAGCTGCCTGCATTGTGTAAGGAAATGTTATAAATAATCACCTTGGCATTACAGACTAGTAACGTGTTGTTCAGGAAGTGGAAACCCTTACTGCTGATGTATTGTAGGCCCTTTGCACCAGGTGGGGACGTGATGACTATGTGCTCAATATATAGCTTCCTGCACCTTGGAAAAATGGGTTAAGTCATAAAATTCCCACATAGTGCTGATTCTGTTCTGTGCTGTCTTGTAGAACCATCAGTTCTCTTCCATATACTGTAGCGTAATGTCAAGCATATGTTTTAGGATTCATGAGGCTGACAACTGTGATATCCTTGAGGTGTTTCCCATATTTTGCTGAAAGGTCCCTGTATCTATGATGGTTAAGGCTGCACATACCTTAGTATCCATAATAAAGGGTATATTTTACATTCTTTTCAATTCTGTTTATGGGTAACCTAATTTGATTAGGTCCCTTACAGCCATTCTGTCCACCCAGAAATAGTCCACAATCTGCTGCTCTGTGAGTTGGTCATATGTCAGGTACTATCTGTGCTTCCTTTTTTGGTGCAGATTGCAGTGACATGTGGCATTGTGAGCACTGGTTCTGAACAGAGGCTAATAATACATGCTGCTATGTTACTACTGTTGCTACTCCTACCATCACTCTCATATATTCCATGAATCCCTGTGTTAAAAATGAGGGTGTGCTGCAGCACAGCACACCCATTTTATACATTTTTGAATTAGTCCTCTATTTTTGTTGTCATTATTTACATACTCCATGTGACTGATTTGCTTGAGGTTCCTAATTTCTGTCATTATGCAATCAGTTGCATTCACTGCATACCACACAATTTTGAGCCTTGCATGGTCATGCTAGAATCACCGACATCCTGTGCATGACCAGTGCTCACACTAATTTGGTCTGTGTAACACTCTACACATCTAGGGAACCTAGTGGTAGCACTCAAATAGTAAAAAAATTAACTAGAGTTGAGAAATGAAAGCAGCTCACAGTTGATAAACGTCTCCATATCATTTCTTAGCTTTCCTCTGACTAAGGTGCGCACATAAAATATAAAAAGGAAATATGTTATTAACATAAGATCTAGTCTATCAGTTATACTCACTGGAGTGTAAGTGAATGATTATGACCTTTTGAACTTTACTTTCGGGGGTCGTCATTTTTACACAAACAGCTCAAAGTACAGTTTCATGGTAAACACCACATAAACACATTTTACAAAATGCCCTCCTAAATGCTTAGAACTGATTTTTTCAAACCTCAGAAACATTAAGCCATTAATTCTGTATAAAGCCTAATAGAAATTTGGATGACACATTGGTGCAGCTGCTAATGTTGGCACCTCACAGCAAGAGGTTCTTTGGTTCGATTCTCGGCTGGGCTACTTTCTGTGCATGTCCTCCCTGCATTCGTGTGGGTTTCCTTTGGGTACTCTGGTTTTCTCCCACATTCCAAAGACGTGTCTGGAGCATTTCTCCTCAGGTCTCTGCTGAAAATAGGCTCTGTCTTAGTTGTACTTTCCCGATCAGCAAATGATATAAATAAAATAAAAATAAATATAAAAAAAAAAACAAGAACAGACAAGAGAGATCTCCCTAATTCTTTCAGTAAACTACCAACATTATTTCACTTTGTAAGGAGGTCTGTGTTGTATGTTCTTGTATAGACTAAACTGCCATCAGACATGTCTGATGAAGTTTAACATGGTTTTAAATGAAAGCGCTATCACAGTGATTTATTTTTGTCAATAAAGTGTCTTTTGGAACTGGTGGATTTGTGGTCTTTAGCTGTGGAGACTGAGCTACATTTGCCTTTTCTTATTTTATTTAGTTTGTGTTTGTTTTTCGTTAAATGCAGAGTAACCAAAGGAGACTCCAACAGAGATGCATTTGAAGCTGGATAATAGTTCACACATCAAGGAGGAACAGAGTGCAAAGTCATTAAAGTTACTAAAGATTGAATGAATCTCATCTTCATTCTGCTGAGCTCAGACAGAAAACTTTCAGATAGCTAATAGGAAATGCACAGATCCACAATGAGAGTAGTGTCTGTTTTGATAATGTCACAGCTGAAAGGAAATAAAGTTCAAGAAACAAGTCAAACTCTTCTTGTCTACCCATTAATAAGGTGATTGTGACTGAAACATACCATATTTTAAACTTATCCAATATCTATACTTAGGTAAGTCACAAACGTAGTTATCTCTCATTATTGACTCAAGCGTGGTGGACATCATATGAAAGACTATTTATCTAGTAATATGACTTTCTACTGTCAAGGAATTATTGCATGCTTTTGAAAAAACTTAGCGTACAAAAACATTACTATCAGTCAGATATTGTCGCATAGTCTTCGGCTCATAATTTTATGCACTCAGACTATAATATTCTATATTTTGGAAGATCCATCACAAACTTAGTTTCTGTCTTTCAATGTTCTCTTCCAAGTGTTTGGTGATGTGAAGAATTTATTTTGACTTTGGTATTGACTGAGTGGCCATTTTTGTAACTTCCTCAGCAGACCTCTCAAGCATTACAATTTCAGCATAAGGGTATGATTTTTGACCTCAGATTTTGCCTTGTTCCTCCAAGATCTAGTCATTTTCTTCTGATGTTCCTGGTTAAGATAGACATGTTCAAAAGTTCATTACTTTGTTGTGTCTTTCGGCTTTTCCCGATTAGGGGTCGCCACAGCGGAACTCCGGTCCGCTAATGATTGGCAGTTGATAACGTTTGTTCATTACTAAATAACAGAAATAAATATGTAAAGATTTCTTACCACTAACTGTATGAGGCCTAGCATCTAAATATCTTATATTCCAACATGTAACAAAGTGCTCCTCTTTTGAACTCTCTGCTATGATTTTCAAAGGACAGTGTTATCATTTTTAATGTTTAGAGGCTGAGAGGTAGGATCCTCAGATTCTTTTTTTGTCCTACCTAAGACTAAATACTGTTTTCCTATGCACATCATTTTTCCAATGATATCACTAAGAGACTGCGAACTATAGTATAATTACTGTATTTCATAACTCCAAATCCACAAAATATATATGTCTGATGCTCGACAACAAACTTACATTTTTGTTTAGTGAAACTAAAGTCAAATAAATTAACTTTTTTTTAAAAGATGCAATACATTTGATGCTACCTAACCTTAAGTATGTCTATGTTTTAATTTAGCATTTTTACTGGTGAATGTTTGATATAGCTGGAAGCATGGAAACAGGCATAGGCAGTTAGTTATCATCAGGATCAAGTGGTTTGCCCATTTACCTCCATCCCAAATGCACAAGCAGTGATGAGTTCACATTTCTACCTTATGTTTGTCACAGACCAGTACCAAGTTCTGATTCTTTGTCATTTTGCTTCTAGTGAGGTGATGGCATCCAGCCTTACTTTCTCTAACTGAAGCAAGACAGAGTGCCCTGTCGAATCTCACTGATACTATTCTCAGATTTTGTTGGATAACACAATATCTCACCGAAAATATACCCAAATATTGCTGGATAACACTATACCCCCCATCTGGGATAGTTTTTGCGTATCCCAAATGTATGAAGTTGACAAGGAATGTAGCAACACCTGTATCTGACACTTTAACATCACGCAGTGCCTTCACCAGGACACGTATCACTCAACTTTACTTGATTTTCAGGGATGTTCATATTTTTCCACAAACTTTTGCTTAGTTCCTTCTATAATTTGCATTATCTGAAAATGTTTGGTCAATTACAGTCAGTATGCATATATGTATGTATGTATGTATATATATATATATATATATATATATATATATATATATATATATATATATATATATATATATATATATATATATATATATATATATGGATGTATATGTAGTTGGCATAATGGTCAAAGTGTTTACCTTCAAACATGAGGTCCAAGGTATGATCCTCAAACAGGATGATTAGCTAGACTTAATAGGGCCCACAATGGCATTTTTGCCCAGGTCAGAGCAGTGATCCATTTGGACCATTTATAGGCTCAGTCCAGGATTGAAAATCATTATGACTACAGACTTTTTTCACTTCAAGAAATGCATTTTAATTCACATCTTCATTTTATGCCAGATTTCTAGATTAAGTGCTTAATGGTACAAATGTTTAAAATATGTTCTTGAGTTTGGGCTTTCTCTCTGACTCTTGAATAGTCAGCTGACAGATGTGCCCAAGCTGCAGATCTTACTGAAATTTAGATTGCACTGAATCCTCTCACATATCCATGTATCTGAACTACATTTGCTTTTCTTTTTAAAATGTCAAAAGAAGTAATTAAGCAGTACCATATAATAATGCCCTTTTATTTTCACTCATTTTTCTGCTGTACCAGTTTTGCCAGTTTTAAAGAAATGAATGAAATCATGTCTGTAGTAGATTTTGTTATGTTTTGCCCTTCGGTATACTAAACCTTCATTACTGTTACAGTTTGACTTCAGTATGCAGTACAGCTATGGTCTTTTCATATATAATTCACTTTACATTTTCTAAACACTGTGTTTCACTTCTCATTGCTACTACAACTCATAACTAAAGACATACTAAGATTATCAATTTGAATTATTTATGATATTTATTATCATTTTATGACTTAAAATGTACTGAAAATAATTGTGTTCATCTTTGCTGAATAGTGCATATGGATTTTTTCCTTTGTTTAAATTGTTCATCAATGTACAATTTGCAGATTTATTAAAACACTTGTGACCTTCAAATGGGTCCTTATCTTATGCTATGAAACCTGTTGCTATAGGAACTAAAACCAATTAGACCCTAGTAACAGTATTTTGAAGACTGCTGCTGACTTGTCAGGCTGTTTCCATGTGGCCTTTCTCCTTGGTAGCTATAGTACCTTTTGTCCGAAAAAGCATTTTGTAAGCCTTGTATCTTGCATATCATATAACATGCTACATTTTTAGTCATGCAGATTTTCATATTTGTCACCACATTGCAAGTAAAACTCGGTGTCTGCAACTTACAGCTCAGTTAACAGACTGTGGTGCAATTTTCGGTTGTCAGCACTAGTGTTACAGTGATGCAAACAATGGGCACTTATATGTAAGTGTAAGCATTTGATAACATATACACTGTATTCTCACCTGCTTGACTTTTTATTGTAGGACAGAAGAAACATACCTAACATTAGTAGTAGCCCTCATTGCTTCTTATTTACTCTGGGATTTAGAAAAATGTTTTCCATGAATGCATAAAGGCTACTGTGGAGATGCTGAGAAGCACAAGCAGGTCCAAAGAAGGAATTTCATGGCTGGAACAGTAACTAATTACAAAATCTACTCCTGGAAATGGCAGGGCCAGTTGGGAGAGAGTTTGCATGTGATTATGGCCATGTGTTACTAGAATAATCAGTTGTGAGCATGTGCCATGCATGTGACTACGCTGGTGCACAGGTGTGTTCTCCTGTGACACTATGAGAATGACTAAAAGCCACAATAAACAGTGTGTCTGCTCTTTTACTGACTGAAATTGAGATGAAATTGGGATGAAATTGGATTATAGGAACGCAAGAAAAGGGGGAATAACTAGCATAGGAACATTCACAAGGGCACAGAGAAGGTAAGAGTAGGAAAGGGAAGGGGAGGAGCGGTGTATGTATGTATGTAGATAGACCAATTGATCGATAGATAGATATATCTTTTTTGTGGGACGGGTAGCCATTTGTTTAAGAAGGGTAGATGGGGAATGATGTAAAGCATGGAAGCATTGCTACACAAGTAAGTATAAAACACAGACAAAGATCAATGGGGGAGGTGCTGGCACACAGGGACCGGCCACTAGCAGAGTCCCTCACCGTTCTTGTGCTGGGTCCACTCCTGTATGGCATCTACTTCTTACAACTCAAGGCCAATATTAATGGTCTCTGGCTGACTAAGTTTACTGATGACTGCTAGAAGCAATCATTGAATCCCCCCAAGATACTATCATCCTCCATAAAAGGCTAAGACAGACAAATAACTGAGCGATAATTAAAAAGTCAGTGCCAAGAAATGCATAACAGTACCCTTTGGAAAGTCAGCCATCCCAGGGAACTACCTCATTGAGAACACACCGTTAAGTGTAGACAGTAGTCAGATATTTGGGGATGTATGTAGACAGTAACCTGGCTTTCAACTAACATGCTTCTAAGGTTGTAAGGAAATTATTCTGTGTTGACCAACTTATAAACAAGGGTACAGCATCCAGGCCCAACACAGTCATCCTTTAATTATATTCGGCCCTCATCAGACTCATCATTGAGTGCAATGTCCCCTTCAGTATGTAGTTAACCAGGGACATGCCCTCATTAGACTCATCATTGAGGGCAATGACCCCTTCAGTATGTACCTAACCAGGGGCATGCCCTCATCAGACTCATCACTGAATGCAATGACCCCTTCAGTATGTACCTATCCAGGGACATGCCCTCATCAGCCTCATCATTGAGGGCAATGACCCCTTCAGTATGTACCTAACCAGGGACATGCCCTCATCAGACTCATCATTGAGGGCAATGACCCCTTCAGTATGTACCTAACCAGGGACATGCAACAACTGGAAAGTCCACACAAAAAGAATACAGGGCATAAACAACATGTCCTATGAGGATTGCCTCAAAGCTCTATCCCTATACTCTGTCTCCTACAGATTGTTGCGGGGCGATCTATGCCTGGCATACAAGGTATCCTTGGATCCTGCTTTGATGAACCTTTAGCATATTTGCAAAACAAACAGCATTAGATCTACCCAATCCAGAAATGTGATCTTTGCCTGCAACATACATTATCTCAGAAAATACCCTTTCTCTGAAGCAGACTTTCTATCCAGGTGAAGCAAAGTTCTTCCCTAACCATATTCAAGTGTAAACTGGACCAGAGGATGGGAAATCAGAAATTCACTCTTGGTCTGGCACCAATATCTCTAATGGACAAAGGCAGACTGTAAATGCTTAACCAACCATACTCTAGCTTACATATCTCCATTAAAATATAGTCATAAAATTAACCTCTAGGGAACAGAAAAAACTTGCTGGATACATTTGGGAAGCTTGGCAAGGCCAGTAAGGGCTCCTGTGGTCATTAGCCTAGTATATACCTATAAACCTATGAAAAAAAGGGGGGGTTGACTCAATATATTGACATACAGATGGAGGGAGTATATGTGTTAATGAAATGTTATTAATCTCACACATGTAGGTCATACAGTATAGCTTTGTGTGAGGTCCAAAAGATGTATCCTCCCCTGGAATTAAGCTTTGATACTGACAGGCACACACCAGGTATCATTATTGTGACAAAACAAGGGAACAGAACTTCCCTTGAACTTCTTCATGCCTAGAGATTTTAAAGGTTGATTTTTTTATCTTTCAGGTTTTTCCTAAAGAAGCCTTCTAGCCAAAATCTGAGTTTTAACTTTCTTTTTCTATTTATAGGATCAGTATCAGTAAGAAACTAAGGTCCCTCATAAAATCATCCAAGGCTAACTTCGAAAGAAAAATAGCCAAGGATTCAAAAGATAACCACAAAGCCTTCTTTAGCTATGTTAAGAATCTAAGTGTCAGCTTGCAGATATGCACTGAACTAGTGCAAAATAGCACAAAATATACTGAACCTACTGATATTGCCAACAAACTGGCAGATAGATTCAGTGCAAACTTCACCCCCCTCTCACCTCCAAAAGTGCTCACAACAATACTAGAAAAGTGTAGTGTCCCAGAAATCGCAGATGCACAGGTGAAAATAGCCCTTTCAAAAGTCAAAAACACAGTGTCAATGGGGCCAGATGGTGTCCCAGGCTGCGTCTTGCACGAACTACAGAACGAACTACCCCCCCCCCACCTAAACACGCTGTTCAACCTCAGCCTCTCCACAGGCTATGTGCCCATAGAATGGCACACAGCAGCAGTTATTCCACTCTACAAAGGAGGGGCCCCAACTGACCCTGGTAACTATCACCCCATAATTCTGACTAGCCTGGTCTGCAAGGCTATGGAGCGCATCCTCATGGAACTCATTAACAAAGACATTGGGAGCCTCCAAACACTTGACCCGACCCAGTTCGGCTTTGTTAAGGGCAGATCATGCCTACTAAACCTGGTTGACTTCTTCAAGACAGTCACCAAGGCCATAGACGAGGGAAAGGTTGTTCACACAGCCTACCTTGACCTCGCCAAGGCTTTCGACACCATTCCCTACTTGGGTATTACAGAAAAACTCACCAGCCTGAACATAAACCCCTACGTCACGGGATGGGTTGCCAACTGGCTTACAGACAGAACTTACACAGTAAGAATAGCGGGCTCCAGGTTCGACTCTAAACCAGTCACAAGTGGTGTCCCACAAGGCTCAGTCCTGGGATCCCTACTGTTCGGCATATACTTCTCAGAAGAACAGGCAAACACAGGAGGACTATGGCTAACCAAGTTTGCCAATGACTGCAAATTAGGAGCCATAATTGACTCTCCTGCTGACACGGACATCCTCCAAAAGGGCCTTACTGAGATGGACACCTGGTGTCAAAGTCATGACCTCAAGCTAAATGTCAAAAAATGCATAGTCATCCCATTTGGGAAAAACAAAACACCCACGAATTACCACATAGGTGGCAGCCCCCTTAATACAGAAGAGGTAGTAAGAGATCTGGGGACCCAGGTGGATAGTAATCTCTCCTTTGACAATCATATTGCCAAAGTAGTTAGGAGATCCTTCTATGTGGCCCATCTAATTGCTAAGGGGTTCACATCTAGAAATAAAGAGGTTATAGTGCCCCTCTACTCATCACTCATCAGACTCATCAAAGACTACAATGCCCCATTTGGGATGTACCTCACAAGACACTTCCGACAGCTGGAGAGAGCACAAAAGTACCTCACCAAGAGGATTACTGGCCTCAAACATATGTCCTATGCAGCCCTACTGAAAAAACTCCGGCTGTACTCAGTGGCATATTGCTTACTCAGAGGTGATCTCTGCCTGACTTACAAAGCCATGTCCAACTCAGAATTGATGGGCATGCTCCACCTAAAGAAATCCAAGTCACTGTGAGCCACGCACTATAGTGAGCTAAACCTTGCCACAACAATATCTAGAACATGGTGGAGGGATAGATTCCTGTCACAGAGACTCCCCATGCTTTGGAACAAAATTCCAAACTACATTAGGCAGAGCCCCTCTCTAACACTCTTCAAAAGAAACCTTGATGAGTGGATGGGTAACAGAGAATGCACCCCTGGGATCACTTCATTGGCTCTGCTTGACAGAGGATCAGTTAATTAATCAATGGGGTGGCAAAAGCCGACACACTCTGGCTAGGCTTATAAATGCCCTTGGGCAGATAGCCTAGTACCTCCCTGTGAACCTATAAACCTATTAACCACCAACTTGTTTCTAAGTCCAAGCCACACCCTGAACAGTGTTTGCCATTTGTTGTAATCTATGCTGAGCAGTTTCCCTCCATTTGGATGCTGAATCAATTGCCAGAAAATTGCTACATTGTATTATTTCCATCTGTGTTATGTCTTCCAGACGTTTGGAACTATTACTGTATGTGGGCTGTCTGTCTGTCTGCTGGAGGAAAATGTAAGCTTCCTGCAATCAGTCCTTCAGATGTGCCTGAGCATTTTTGTATAGTTCAACAAAAGGGATTGAAATGCATCTTCACCTAGTAGTCACTCCCATTTTCCATGGAGAACAAAGTTGCTCCAGTCCAAGCAGCATGCACTTATTCATCCTGTAACAAGTTCTTAAATATACTGACAGCAAATTTCCTAGAATAAGAGTGTCTCAAGGAGGTCCAAATGGCTGCTGACCTGCGGCCACTCTTGCTGCATATATGTAAGAATTTTTCCAGGGTGGACTAACTGAAACTCACTTGCTGCTGCTGATGTATATATCATCTGGTCTTGTCTCAGTGTACATCCTATTTGCAAGATGCTTACACATTTTGTCACCTCATCCCTAGGTACATTTTTGTTTCCATCTATGGTTGCGTTCTCAAAAGGACAGAATGCATACTGGATATTCCCAGTTATCTTCTTTATGCAATTTTATACAAGTAAAAGATGGCATGTAACCCCCATCTCTAAGAAAAAGTATTCTAATCAGTTGATCACAAGCTTACTTCTACAGATATTTACTTGAGCTCAGATAATGCTGGTAAAGAGATCTAGGAGAAGTTCAAGATGTTCTAACAGAGGATTTGCAAGGCTTAATATATATTTGTGTGTATACTCAAAATTCTAAACATTCAAATTCCTGAATCCCAAAGGACTGAAAGCAAACAGGATACAAACACTGACCAGTACAAGGACACAGATAAACTAAGATAAGATAAAGCATATTACTTTTCACCAAGTATGAGCAGGGGGGCAAGCCCCCTGCACCCCCCATGTGGGGGGCTGCTCCCCCCTGCTACTTAAATATATCAACTCAGAGATTGCATTTCACTACACTGACATGAGTTATGCTGTAGTAGAGCAAGTTAGAAGGGAACATTACTAAGGTTACAACAGGCAGTCATGAAACACAATGGTATGTTCGCCCTTTTTTTCTGTGGAGTGGGATCTCGGAGTTGATATATTTAAGTAGCAGGGGATGTGGGGGTGCAGGAGGGCTTGCCCCCCATTTCATACTTGGTGGAAAGTAATATGGTTTGTCTTGTCTATAGTCAGTGTTTGTATCATGTGTCTTTTCAGTCTTTTGGGATTTAGGATTTAGAATTTTCAGGATTTTGGGGGGGTCAGTCTTATAGGATTCGAGATTGTGGGTTTTCAATCTTCTGAAGTGAAGCTATATATATATATATATATATATATATATATATATATATATATATATATATATATATATATTTACCCCTTCTGAAGTTTTTCATGAGTAGCCTATAATGAAAAGGTGAGAGGCATGAGGCACATTCACTTAAACATTTTTGCTGAAAGGCCTGGAACACTGTCAGTCACATGATATGTAACTCCTTATGGTAGAACTCCATAAGTTTCCTAAGCAATATGTCATCATGTAAGGGTAAAGATTGCCAGATGACATGTTTCTTACTAAGTATCTGGGCCTGTTTTGGCTTAATGACTAAGCAAGGGATACATCATTGTGGTCAACAATATCTTATTTATTTTTTTTGCATTTTTTTCTGCAGTGATATATTAGCTAATACTATTCTCTCTCTCTCTCTCTTGCTCTTTTCTTTGTTTTGCTTCCTTACATGTTATTGAGGATCAGTTTGTCACATACTAACTGCATAAAAACAGCTAGTATAAGTCTGGCTTCACTGTATACCAAAAGTAAGCTAGTTAGCACTTCGGGATCACTGTTTGGGTGATATCACTATGCATGTTTGGGTGATACCACTGTGTGCTTTATTGTTTCTGTTTCAAACTACTGTGTAAATGTACAGTTTGGTATGGTTGGGGAGTGTGGTGACCTTTATGTAGAGATACATTGGCTTACCTCTATCAAATTGCATATTTTGATATTTATAGGTGGATTGTTGGGTAGTGTGATATTGATAAACTGTTATCAGGCTATGTTCTCACTATTGATCATAATCAAATTTTCATAGGGGAGACATTTTGTTTCATCCTGTGCTGTAAATCAGTTTCATTGATTATGTTTTTATGTTCTTTAAGGTCAGGCATTGATATCAAAGAGAGAGGAAAACCAGGATGGGGGACAGGGTGGGTTGTGCAGCTGCAAGCCCTGCCACCATGATCCAGTGGGAGCTTGATAACCACCCTATCCTCCCTCTCCACTGCAATCCAGCTTGGATGGTGGAGCCAATACAGGGCAGGGACATGACTCAATGAGTTCCTGGGGAGGTTGCCTGACTGGGCAATGCGGACATCCACCCTTCTGTTGATAAGCTTAAAAAGACTCCTCCCACTATCTCTATCAGCTGCAACCAGGTGATTAAGGTGTTATCTCCACTGCCACTTCTATTGGCTGGTTGAAGAGCAGCACCCCTTGGCACAGGGCTGGTTGCAATGCTCAATGCAGATGCTGCAAGAGGTGTGAAGGTGACTGTGAAAATGCTGTGGATATCAGTGGCAATGGTGTTTTGGCGACCTGTGATGGAATTGCTCCTGCATATAAGTGTAAAAGAAACAAAACAATAAAAAAGAAGTGAATATGTATAATAGAAAGGATAGTGAAGAAAAGTCTGGGGGAGAGACAGAAGCACAGATAATATGATAAAAAAAGCTAATGCATATATTTACTATGATAACATTATAGGTACCATTCTTAAAGGATCAACAAACATGCTCCATGACAATGATGACACCTTGTGCAACTGATGGTGGTCTCAAACCCAGAACCATCATGACAAGCAAGGTATAAGGCAAAATTTTAATAGGTTGAGGTACTTGGACAATCAGCCTGGATGCTTTAGCCTAACATGCAGTAATTGTATGTGTGAGAGCAGTAATGGTATGTGTGGAACACGTGCACATCCACAAAGACAAAATGCATCTGAGATGTATATTTCCCTTCCAACATTATAAGCATTATAATCAAAAGCATAACAAACTCCTACACTTAATTACCAGTAATGACACAGCACATGGTAGGAACAGAACCAGCAGTCATCCTCTAATGTAAATTGGAAAAACCTGAGCATGAATGTGTTGAGCTACTTGTACTAGCTGAGTGCAACCTGAAGTCAAACACCCAGTAATGTGATCAGATTAAGTATGTTGAGAAAGAGGTTCTCTAAGAGAAATTGAAAGTTAAATGAGAACATTCAGTTCACACATATTTTTCCCTTCTAATGTTGAAGGAACTCTACTCAAAAGTATTACAAACACCTACCCCAAGTTACCAATGTTATCACAGTAGATAACCAGCTGTGAGTAACCCACACTTATCACATACAGTCTACAAGAAAAAGCTTGTACATGTTGAGCTACTTGTAGAACATGTAGACACCACACACTGGCAGGTTGTATGTGAAGGGAAGACAGGAGTTACTTACACTATGTAGGTGGGGGATGGACTCTAACCTTAACCTACCATCAGCTCAGGATTATGCCTTTTGAGGTCACTGCACCAACATCAACAATATTTCTCCATGCAGGGGATGCCAGTGGCACGTGCCACCACTTGTGCCAAACTGCTCCAGTCCTCATCCTTGGACTGAGGACTTTCATAGCCCTCTTGTAAGAGCCTTTTGCTGTAGGAAGTGGAGGAAGATTTTACTCTCCTCTGCATCCACTTTGTGCACTGAAAGTAGCACCCTCTTTTCCCTCAGCAGACATGACTGGTAACTGAGAAGTCGCAGAAAATAAATGGTAGATACTTTGTGATCCTTTATATAGCGCTGGTATTTCTCTTCCTGCTAGTCATTTTTCCCTACACATATTCATGAAGGTATAGTGGGTGGAGGATCTCATTTCTGCAACTGATAGTGGGACAGATTAATATATATATATATATATATATATATATATATATATATATATATATATATAGTTACATGTTAAAAGATCGAACGATTGAAACATCGAACTGCATATGGTCGAGACCATATGCTCGCTGTTTCAAAACATCGATCTTTTAACATGACTAAAAGTTAAAGAAAGAAATTAGGTAGAAGACTGTAATGCAGGGGGGCAGGCCCCCTACACTCCCCATGTGGGGGCTGCGCCCCCACCCCTCTACTTAAATATACTAACTCTGAGATCGCTCTACACGGAGAATACAGCGCGGAATGGGAAGTTGTCCTATTCCCACATGGGGACTGCAGAGGGGCTTACCCCCCTGCATTACAGTCTTCTGCCTCATTTCTTTCTTTAACCTTTAGTCATGTTAAAAGATCGATGTTTTGAAACATTGAACATACGGTCTCAACCACATGCAGTTCGATGTTTCAATCGTTCGATCTTTTAACATGTAACCGTATATATATATATATATATATATATATATATATATATATATATATATGTGTATATATATATATATATATATATATATATATATATATATATATGGTTCTACCTCACTTCAACGACAAGCCGGAACATCGACACGGAAATCGCGAGCCCCAGAAGACCGACGCGACGGCACCTAGAAGATCGACAAGCAGAAGACCGACCCGACGGATGAAAGCACCGACGCCGAGGATGCCGAAATGGGAAAAGGCTGTGTAAGTATGCGGTAGTGACGGACGTTAGGGTGCGAGTAAGGTAAGTGTGGATAGGGGTGGGTTAAGTGAGTTAGGGTTAGGGAGCGGGTCAGGTAAGTGTGCGGTAGTGATTGTGTTTGGGTTAGGGGCGGGATAAGTGAGTTAGGGTTAGGGAGCGGGTCAGGTAAGTGTGCGGTAGTGATTGTGTTTGGGTTAGGGGTGGGATAAGTGAGTTAGGGTTAGGGAGCCGGTCAGGTAAGTGTGCGGTAGTGATGGACCTTAGGGTTAGGGTTTGGGTCAGGGTTGTAGGTAGTTGTGTATGTGTGGTTTAGTGTGGGTTTGTAGGGATTTTGGTGTGCTTGTGTTGTGTATGTGGTTTTTGGACGGGGAATGTGTTTTGTTTGTTGATTGTGGTGTGTGAAGTGTATGAGGTTTCGTGTTTGTGTACCGTTGGTTATTTCGTTGTCGGGCATGTGGAATTTCGTGTTTTTGTACTGTCGGTTATGTGGTTTCGGTGATTGCGTTGTCGGTGTTGTGGTGTTTCGTTTATGTGAGGTAGAACCATATATATATATATATATATATATATATATATATATATATATATATATGTATATATATAGAGAGAGAGATATATATAGATATATATATATATATAGTGTTTAACAATAATTACACTTTAATGAGTGAAAGATGACAATCATCTATCTGTTTATATGTTGTTAATGAAACATGCTTTACAGTAACCCCATTTCCATTACGTGATCTATGGAATTACAGTTATCTCCCTAGAGTCATGGTGAGAACTGCTAATGCACAATGTACCTGCAAGTGTCTGGGTGAGTGCATGATGATATGGGTAATTAAACACAGTGTTTAGCAAGTTCACACAATGCTCAAACTGAGTGATTCAGAAATCAAAATGAGATGAGGCCTCATTGCGTAATAACTTCAACCACACAACCAAATTTGCAAGATATAATCATGAGAGAAGAGAAAGCACTGAGAACCATCACATTATAGAAGCAGTCATAGAGCAGCAAATTTGTAACCTGCAAAAGGTGAAACTTTACAACACTTTGTACAACTTCCACAACTTAAGTGGTACTTTTTCAGCCTTGCAGTTTAAAGTATGGCTACTGTTACTTGCTGTGGTACTTAAATATATAATGATATAGCTTTGACAACACTTTGATGGGATTCTGATCAAGTGGAGTAAGAGGGATAATGCTAGGTTAAAGGAAATGGTGCTGCTGAAGGATTGTTTGACATAATGGGAGATACACATATCAACAAATACTCAGAGCACATGTGAACATATTTAGGCTAGCCTTATAGTATTACTTGCTGTTAAACCATTCCTATTCACTACCTTACACACATACTACATGTGTAAACCTTTTTCTAACAATAAGAAAAGACACTTAGTCACCTTTGGGAGCAGGAATTCTATGGCTGTCCTACTGTGGGGGGCATCTAATAAATAATGTTATGCAGCTGACATTGTTTTAAGTTGATACACAAGTATGACTGTCAGACACAACAACAGCAATATGGCATACAGGCAAGGGTGACAATAGTTGTGTAAGGGGCTTTCTGAGCCACTGGCTACTATTGTTGTTATGACCCACCACTGGACCAGTAATCAAGTAGCCTCAATCCTCACCACTGGCAACAGTGGGGGACATTCACGTGGAGGATAACAGGTTCACACACAGTATATCCAGATGCAGTTCTGTGCATCAAGTGCAATTTCCCTTAAGAGCACAGAGACCACAGTCAATCTAGAGATATTTTCTCCCTCTTTCTCCAGATCCCCAATAAGACTCCCAACTGGCACAGTCATAGAGTTCAGCGGAGTGACCAAGCCAATACCTCCAGCACCCACTCTGTCCAACTAGTGTTTTGTGTCCCTGTCCAAGTACCTGACACACACACTCTTTGAGGTTTGATTTACACACACACACACACACACACACACACACACACACACACACACACACACACACACACCTGGAAAAGGCTGGCACAGGTTTACTAACTATGTCCCCTTCTACCAAGACTATAAGGTAGTTTTCACTGCCAACAGTCGCTCATTATCAGTTACCTTAAGGCTCTTCCAAGGATACTCAATATACTGAATGATATTAATAATAATACAAATGGTAGTGTGACAAAAGTAAGGCTGTTAGGAGTGACCACACAGTGTCGCCAAATAAATATGCAAGTACTCTCAAAACCTAAATATCTCTACACAAATCAGCCACAATGAAAGGTTTAAATATATTTAATAATACATAAGAAAAGAACAAGACAATACTAAATATATATTCACAGTGACATCAGAGTTCAAAACCACAGGAAATATTTAAAATAACATTGCAGTACATGTTCACTCAAATAAAGAAAAATAAAAATCTAAACTAAGCTTTGCTATATTCCTGACTCTATCTAAGAGAGTTATACTGTTCCCTAGAAACTTACTTCATTTGAGCAAGGCAGATGATGTGAATGGTTCTTAATGCTGTGGTCAGGTCCAAGACATAATGCAGAATGTTCTGTCTCACTAAGAGACTTCTCAGATTAATAACTGAAATATTACTGCTGGGATAGCTTACAGAATGACATCATTTCTGGTCATCTGACTTCTACTTCCTAGGCCAAACCCCCCATAGGTAGAAGCTAGCAGCATTTATCATCTCCCTGTAAAAATATGCAGACAAGGCCTTTTAGTCAGATCTTTGGCAGATGCTGGCAGTCATAAAACAATTGCATTCCTTCATGCTTCAAAAGTAGCAGTAGCCAAGGACAATACAGAACACTTCCTAGTACAGACCTTGTGTCTCTAGTTGCATTGAAACCTGTCAGATAGCCTCTTTTATTTCCTAGCCTATAAAGTAATTTAATTTCAAATATTTTTCTAAAGTTTGTTGGACTGAGCTTAACCTCCTGTATTTCATTTTCCATTGTTAAAATATACACATTCAAACAGTTACAGTAGTGCATGTGTATTTCTGTTCTCTTCCAGTAGGGTACACTGTGGATGCATTTTAAACACAGCACTTTGCAAATATCTTTTCAACACACAGATCTGTACAAGCAGTTTGACATACACATGGCATACAGTTGTAATACATTTGTAACCCAAGCATCTTGTATAAATAATTTTGATATTCACCAATGACATATAATTATTTACAAAATTCCAGCTGTGCTGGCAGTAACTCATTTTGTCAAAACTATAATAATATTAATGTTTTCATGCCTACAGAGCAATGTGTAAGAAAGTTAGTAAAGAAAAGAATACGTCTTGAGTTTGAAAAAAAGGACCAGAATATCAAAATTATCTGACAGATACTTTGGTGTTAGTCCTGTTCTCCATCTCCATGGCTGATGGCACCCCAGGCAAGATGCTGCTGACAAGGCCTAATGGGACCATGCATGGAATGATCTGGTTGTGGCTATTAATGTTGTCAGTGGCCAGGACCATACTTATGGAATAGTCCACCACAGGGTCACTGACATTACTCATGCTGTTGGAAAAACTAACTGTCGGCCTTAAAGAGAAGGTAGATCAGTGGGTGATAGGCCACCTCTAGTGTAGATAGAAGAGATTCTAGCCTGTGTCAGAGATGGTGACACCTTCACATGGTCCTACAGTGTGGTACTGGATACTGGTCCATATATTCACTGAGCACCAACAATATTTACTGGAGATGCCAAAGTTACATAGATCCCTTCATCTGTAACAGTATCTCAATACCCATTATTCACTGGCCAGTTAACTAAAGCTGTCTGATTTTGGTTATACAGGAAAATCAGAGATTGCATCTGTGCAGCTCTCTGTGAAATGTATGCTATTTAAATGTTTTGCTTTCAAATGTGAGTATTATAACACTTATAACACATCTCTTTCATGTATACTTCTGATACTGGTTCATACTTACACAAAGTACTGTATTCTGATGTATTTACAGGTGATTCTCTGTATAACACCATCACTGTGGAATTGCTACTGCATGATTCTGATACCTGTAATGATATTGGCAGGGATGAGTAGTCACAACTGGCGAGTACAGTATGTGTGTTTATTGAACATATGAGAATTCCCTGGACAGACCATGGATACAGTCTCTGTGACAGTGGATACACACTACACAGGAAGGACAGGGTACTTTGGGCATTATTAGTCAGGAAAGTGTGGCACCCCATACTGGACATGTGTCAGGATCCACCCCTAAACTCCTTGGGTGGGGAGATGCACACAGTGGGATGGGTATTGGTACTTGCTGAGGACATGGCTATTGCCCTATTATGAAGCTGGTGTGTCAATGGCCACAACTCATTGCATGAGTAGGACCATCACTGAGTTACAGGCTGGTACTACCACAGCCATGGCAAAGTTAATAAGGCTGATGCAGAATATGCGAGATGACTCACAGGAGTGCATGCCTCATATTTGTAATTGTTTTAATAGACCAAATCACATACCAAAATGTGCCATGTCCTCTCAAGCTCACCTGCTGCATGTTAGGCACAATCTACAAAGCCATTCCAGTGCTACCTCCACAGATTGTGCCCTTTGTGGACATGAACATTCTAGATCATAGTCACATAGTACTGGCACTTCCACAGCTACATTTGTTGTAGAGTTGTCTATGGCTAGGACAGAATGTCCCTGAGGGTTGTGGCAGTCATGGCAGTGGCATATCTCATAATATATGTCAATTACAGTCATGCAACATGCTAACATTTAGACAGGGCCATCGTATAATCAATGCAACTTTTGGCAGAGTAATTGTCCTCAGCACTCCTACATTTTCTGGTGAAAGACATCCACTCATGCTCTCTCCCCAGTCTGTGCAAATGATGATAATTATACCCTACCCTTTGTACATTATTACTTGGGTTGCCTATGTCTATTGCAGGGTGTGGTCAGCCTATACATAGGATCATAGGATCATAACAGATTGCAAGGCTATTGACCTGGAGGTCATTTTAAGCCTAGCCATTTCATCCCAATGTAATACCATGGAAATGCTAATCAATACCCAAGATTGCAATTAGTGATAACTGCCCATGTCCAGGAAGGTTGTGAGCGCTATCCCAGGTAAGAATTTATGGTGCCCGGTTTACTCGTCCAGGTTCCTCTTGAACAGTGTCATAGAGGTGCTCAGTTTCACATGAATTGTTAGCCTGTTCTAAAGATTCAGCAGTCACTGTGAGAATAATCTGTCCCTCCAATATGTCCTACTTAAGCCACAGGCCATATTTAGGTCCCTGGAATGGGTAGCCCTAGTCCCGCTTGATTTACTGATATACAACAAGTTCATTAGGTTTAGGTCTTGGATTGCTCTGTAGGCCAGGCATAAATTCTCATTTAGAAGTCTATGCAATATGGAGTATAGTGACAGGACTTTAGCTGGTCTGTGTAAGGCACATGCTGGAACCCCTTAATCTTTGTTACAAACATCTGAGTTCTCTCCAATTGCTGCAGGTGCTTTGTACGGTACAAGCTGAATTGGGCATTATACTCAATTATGGGGCAGATTAGTGCCAACCAAAGCCTTCTTTACTACAGCAGATGCATAATGGTCAAAGTTAAGGTTGCAGTCAACTTGTGATACCAGGTCCCTTACCACTTCATGGGTACTTAGGGTACTGTTGTTGATTTGATAGTGTAAAGGGACATTGTGCAGAAAGGAGTGATGATGCATTTCTTTGCATTCAGTTTGAGACCATGACTAATACACCACTCATTGGTCTGCATGAGACCCTCTTGAAGTATACTAACATCATTTGAAGATTCAATGATTGCACTTAGTTTGCAGTTATCTGAAAACTTGGTCAGCCACAACCCCTTAGTTGTGACCTGAACTTCCGGGTATGCATGGGTAAGCACAGCCTGGTGTTGGATTTGCATGCATTAGATTTACTGAAGTGCAGTTTATTCTGCTTAGCTATGGGCAAGCTACAGTGTCTATCCACTGCCACAGCACATTGCACCTGCCTCCACTGGGCATAATCATCCCTTGCTGCTTGTTCCTCCACTGACTTCTCATCTTGCTCAGCCTACACTGCCTAGTGTATTGGTGCTGTTCCCCCTTGCTGTAAGTGCCACCTAAGAATGATATTTTGTAACACTGCAAATACTAAAACTATTTTTGCACTGCACCAGGATCATACTGCAGGTGCCACCAGATGAATTCAGGCAGCAAAAGTGTGCTTTCAGCAGCCCAAACACACACTCAGTAATGTTCCTTGTTCCTGACTGATCTGCCTTATTCTGTAAATTTCTGATGTGTTTCATCAACCAAGGTTTCAAAACATATCTGGCATTACCAATAAGATACTGTTGTGACAGGTCACAGGGGTGGCATACATGGCAGTTTTGATAACTGATTGGGTGGCCCTCTGTCACATTGTAGATTATACCCTGTACATTATAGATCACCTGACTGTTGAATTAACACTCTTTGCAGTTCTCATACCTCCTTTCCAGTTCCACTGGTGAGGCCTTTATTTTAATGTGGGTGCAGTCTATAGGTCCACTACCCCATTCTTGTATGGTGTTCCCTCTTTTGTCTGTGGTATATGGGAATGGGTTCCTAGTAGAAGACCGAAGATGCATTCTTTTGAATGCGTCTTGGTCGAACTTAAAAGACTGAAACAGCAAAATATTGAAGCGGCTATTAAGTGAATTCTTTCCCTGGGAAAGAATTCACTTGGCCACTTCGTTACTTTGCCATTTTCGGCACTGTAGTGCGGTCTCGGAGTTGGTATATTTAAGTAGGTGGGGTGTGGCCCCCACTTAATGTAATGTTTAAAATTTTGCTTTTTTATTTTTTTTTTTTTTGTTGGAACAGCAATTTTTTTTTTACCTTGGAAAAATAAATCGCTGTTCTGACAGTTTGACATTGTAAGCTTTCGCTTACATAGGGTTGATTAATCAACATTCACTTTTTTAAGCATTCGGTGATCTAATATAGACCCCAGAACAACATATACTTCCCCACATTTTGAAGAATGGCATTGAAAAACTGAGTATCCTTGAGGTAGAGTCCTGAGAAACTTCCACTGTGTCCACAATAGGTCACTAAAGTATCCCTGTAGTTAGTATTCATAAAACCACAAACACCTTGGCATCCACTAGGATAGGTACTCCATGACTCCCATAGGGCTGTATATGAGGCCAACACATGTCAACAATGTCTTACATGGGCTCCCTGTCCACACGGTAGTAGTCCACAATATTAATGTCATGGAGTCCATGAAATGTTAAGTGAGGTTGGATGACCCAGTGTCTCCAGTAACAACGACACACATGTGGCAAATACAGTTTGTTGCAGATACAAACCTAACAGTGCAGTGGCAACCCCTAATATTTTTTTTCAATTCTCTTAGAATGAATACAGAAGGTAGTGTTCATTTATACATCATGTACACCTATGTGGTGAGGTATTTATTCATTCATGAATCACTCTGCTTTCTTGTTTTGCCACATTTATATAGTATGCACCCTTCTTTATCATAATATTTCTCATTATCATGTTATACAGCCATTAGCATATACCGTGACCTATACTACTGCTTGACATTCCCCTCTACTGGTGAGTCTGTCTCTGGATCGCACGCACTCTGTGAGTGGCCCCTCATTGCCCACATTTGCTCACCACAATACATATACATTTTTTGAATTCCAGACCATGTTTCAGCAGACTGCTTAAAAAGGTAAGGTGGTTAGGAAAAAGGATTATATATATAAAATGCAAAAACCTAAAACTGAGTAATAGATATAAAGAAGCAAACAGACCGGGGTAGCACTATTATATGCTTTGTTCTAAACAGTTGGATTAGTTTTCAACTACAGTTTCATGTTAACTCACCTATTTTTTTCTTTATATTCCCCCCTCTGGCATTATTTTGTACAATTTCTAATATCCCAAATATGAACTTGTCACACACCTTACTAGTCATCAAATGTTTATTTAAGGCATTTTTCTCATCTCCCTTCTTGATACAGTAATAGTGGTCATAAATTCTATTACGGAGACATCTCTCCGTTTTTCCTACGTAATAACAAGTACATTTTGTGCAGGTTGCTAAATACACTAATTGGGTTGTTCTACAATTTCCCTTTTTAAATTTAATGTTTGTAGAGTTAGTATCCTGCAAGGCGAATGTAATTCTACCATCAATGTATTTGCACTGGTTGCAATTACCACATTTTACTGTGCCTTTCATCCCATCATTGCATTCTACTCTGCTGTTTTTCCTTTCAAATTCCATTTTCAAATTGTTTGCATTGCTGTATACAAACCTTGGCCTATCGCCCATTACTTCTAAAATATCCTTGTCCACTCTGAATAAATTCCAATGCCTTTCCATAATGGTCTTAATGTCTTTTACATTGTACCCATACTCCAATATACATGCTCCTGTGTATTCCTTTTCTTGAGTCTGATTTACCTTGGACTGGCCTGTAAAAACATCCTCATTATTACCTAAAATGGCCTGATATCTGATATTTCTGTTGCTGATCACATATTGTCTTACATCAGCAATCAAACTGTCAGGGTACCCCCTACCTCTAAACATGTTTCCAATAAAATCTAACTCCTTTTCTAAATCAGATATTTCAGAGGTCATTCTGGCCGCTCTTATAAATTGGCCTTTTATGATGCTTTTTTTCTGTTTGTAGGAGTGGCAACTGTTAAAATGTAAGTATGAGTTACTAAAAGTCTCTTTTCTATGTATTTTAGATGTAAATACCTCATCCCTTACATTTATCTCAGTGTCTAAATAAGATATAGTTTTCTCGCTCATGTTAATGGTAAATTTTAAATATTCACATCTACTGTTCAAATAAGCTGTGAATTCACATAATTTGTCTACACTCCCATTCCAAATCAAAAACAAGTCGTCCAGGAATCTGGTGTATAGGTCAATATATTTCCACCAGTCACTATTGAAAATATATTCTTTCTCCCAATCAAGCAAAAATAAATTGGCAAAAATGGGGGCGCAAGCCGCCCCCATCGCTACCCCTTTACATTGCCTGTAATATTCTCCTTCAAAATACACATAGTTGTATTTTAATACTATGTCTACAAATTCTAAAATTAAATCTTTTCTATCATTATCAGTGACTCTTAGTTCATCCATACTATTACTAAACCTTCTTAGACCTTCTTCTATGGGAATGCTGGAAAATAGATCCACCACATCAATGGTCACCATAATAATGTCAGATCTACATAATTTGGGTGTTAATCTTCTCAAAAAGTCCCATGAGTCCTTTAATAGGTGATGTACTTTATCATAACTAGATTTTAACCATTTGTCCACTACCTTTCCAAACAAAAACGTTTTGGACTTGTTCCCTGAAACAATGGGACGAAAAGGGGGGTCCAGGACATTTTTGTGCACTTTTGGTATGCCTACTATAGTGGCTATAATGGGGTTTGTTACTCTTAAATAGTTATACAAGTCTACTTCTATTCTTTCTTCTATATATAAGTCTTCTAGGACTAAATCAATTTTATGATATCCTATATTGACTTCATTAATAGAAGAAATATCATAATTACCTGAACTAATAAGCATCGTATTAATCTTGTTATTAAACTCAATAGTGTTATATATTACTGTTCCCCCTCCCTTGTCTGGCTTCATAATTCGTATTTTGTTATTGCTCTTCAAGTCATTCAATAACTTGTACTGCTCATAATTAAGGTTGTATGTAATCCTATTCTTGTTACTAATATTGGAATACACATACATATCATCTATGACCAGTTTCTCATAAATAGCCAATAAGCTGTTGAGAGGGGGAGTATAAGTACTTTTTATCCTAAATTCACTGTTTTTGTAACTCTTATTCCTATATAACAATTCCAAGTTCAGTTTCCTAATGTATTTTTTGAAGTCAATGATACTTTTGACTACATTACATTTTTTATATGGGATGATTCGCAAACAACTCAAAATCTTCTTTGTTAATAACAATATTAGTGTAATTAAAAATTTTGTATTCTCCCAAACTGAAGTGCACGTCATTATGCTTCAAAATGTTCTGTCCAATCTCCTTCCCAGTGGTCTTGAAATGCCATGCTGTTGTCTCTCTTTCTGTTCCCTCCACCTGTGGGTACTTGTATCTTTCCATCCTTCTTGGTCCCACAGTGTCTCTCCCTCTTCTAAAAAATTCTCGTTCCTATTCTGATGCCTATTAGGTTTAGTATTAGTGTGTGTATGTTTATAATAAACATGCTGTTTTTCATAATTTCCACCCTCATGTAACTTGTTCCCTTTCCTAACAGTCCTGTTGCTTTTAAAAGAAGCTTTAGTGTTCCTATGTTCCCACTTGTAAGCTTCTTTATTAGCATATTGATCCCTGTCTCTCCTCATTTTCTTACATTTTCTGTCAAACTGCTTATCAATAATTTTTTCTACCCATTCAAACTGACTGTTATATAATGTCTCCATTTCATCAAACAATACATCACTAATAATCTTCTCATTAAGAGTTTCCACTTCAGTTAACAGTTTACATACTTTTTTGTCATTACAAGAAATGATAAACTTCATAAATTCCATACCAAAATTATTAAACATACTATTGCATTCATCAATATTTTCCTCATTTAAATCAATACCTATTGGAATTTTAAAAAAACGGAGTCCCATAGGCATGATGTGAGTGTCCATACATTGTTTTAAATAACTGTTATCTAATTGAATGCTTTTAAGTAACTTTAATTTGCTACCAAAACTCATAATACTTTCTTTTAGAGTTGCATCTGATCTTCTGTTAGGTTTAAACTTGAAGTGGTTGTTGTTAGTATTAAAGTCCACTTCATTTAATAAATATTTGTGAATGTCTCTCCCCACTTTTCGTTTGGAGCCATTGTGATTGTTAACAGTACCTGTGATAGCTCCGCTGGAAGCCATTGCGTAAGTTCATTTAGGCACCATGCGTTTTGGTTTAGCTCCTAAATCCTGAAACACGACCTCCGATCCTGCAGTTCCTCGACTGATGTTAATATCGGCACCATTTGATACCTTATCCCCGGATCCATAAGAGGCTCGTCGGCACACATCCCTTTCGTGACTGTTGGCCCTGGCTTCCCCCAAATTCGCGCGCTTCTCCTCTCTCCTCACAGCGCGCGATGATGTCATAACGTGACCAGCACCATAGGGAGGCTCCCCTTGAGTGAACAGTTCGATTAATCGCGTAAGTTCACCCTTTACTATCGCCATCTCGGACTGTAATTTGTGTATCTCATCCCGTCTGGGTGAGAAAAGAGATGGTAATTCGTCCAATGAATCCATGAAAGCGCTCAACGTGAATTTTTAAATTTGTTTTATCACTTGTTTTATTAAAACAGTTTTTGCTGCTACTTCTGTAGACTAACGAGTCTATTATTCAGTGGTGTATTTGTCAGACACCACCTTTGGGTATACTGCCTTATTGGAACTGAATCTCTTGTTTTTGGACTTTCATATTAAACTTAGAAAGAAATAAGTCAAATTCTTCAAAATTGCCTTTACACAGAAAAATAAAAATAAGATCATCTATAAACCATTTAAACATCACCACATTGTTTTTATAAAATTCTGAACTATATTTGAACTTTCTCTCAAAATACCCCATGTATAAAATGGCATATGTAGGAGCATATGAAGCCCCCATTGCTGTTCCTTTTAACTGAAGAAATGTCTAATTTTCAAATTTAAAGTAAGAACTAAAGTAATCTAGCAACAAAAGCAGTTCTGGGACCATCTCCCATAATGTCACAAAGAGCCCCCAACCCCCATTTTAGTTGGATATTCGTATACAATGAGTTCACATCCACCACGACCCAATAATAACCATCCTGCAATTTCATTTTACTAACTTCCTTACAAAGATCCTCAGTATTAATAACATGTGCAAACACTTTGACCAGATAGGAAGGATTAACTTTAAAAAGTATTTAAAACGTATTTAAATATTTAAAAAAATATATATTATAAGAAAATATATTTAAAAGAATATTTATTTAGATATGTTAATTTAATGAGTATTTGTATGGTTATATATGTATTAGATTATGATGCTGGCACTTTAAAAATTTGATGCATAAAATGAATTGGCTACAATTAGTGGGGGTTTGTACCTGTATAAAAAATGTCTGTTTCTATTGTGCTTTATCTATTGAAGGCAAAAAGCCGAAGTACCAGAGATTATATTAAAAAGTTCAACAGCTTTTTACCAGCTATTTCTGCTTCTGGTGTTTTTTTTATTTTATGATTCTATCATGCCAACATTTCTTATTTATCTGTTGATAAAAGTTTAGTTCTTTTAACCGAGTATTGAAGATACAACTGTTTCTGCAAATGAATAAGAGGCCAAATAGGGTTGAATTTTTCATGGCACAGATCTACACCAATGAGTATGTAAGAGATAAGTACAGAGAAAGGACTGGCAGTCTGTCTTGACAGCTAAAATTTCTGAGGTCACTGATCTTTTCAGTTATGAATCTTTGAGGTCTGTCAAGTTGTGTGACATGCTTAGGCAAATACATCCCAAAAGGTACATTATATTCAATAATGGGAAAGATGTGATACAAATAAAGTGGAATCAAGACTTATTTGGATCTAGTGGAGATGGCTTTGGAAATGAGATGGGTCAGATAAAAGGCTTTCTGAACTACTGTGGCTACATGGTGGTCAAATGATAACTAATTATCAACAAGAGTGCCTAAATCCCTTTTAACAGTGTCTGATTTGAGGAGTGGGTCATCCTTATTGTAGGCTTAGGATATATATAATAATATACACAGAAATTTGAGAATAAGGTCAATCTGTTCACTTAAAAAACTCTAGATAATGGTGATGACATTGTCACCTTCCAGCTTCAGTAAGATTGAAGACAGCTTTGGTTCAATTACAGGAGTATGAACATTTCTGCAATGATAACACTGCAGTCTTAGAAGATCTTTTGTGTTTAATCATGCTAGACTGAATAACATCATGTATGCAGTGAGAAGTAGCAGTGGCAAAGCTCCATTAATAGTCAATATGTTTAGAATCCAAGATTCATTATAGTAATTGTGTTACACAGAGAAGTGGTAAGATCTCATCTGCAATACTCTAGTCATCTCTGGGGACAGATCAAAAGAGAATTACAATGTGCTGAGGAGAGCTGCCGATCTGTGAATTGTAGTGTGACATAAAACATGAGACAAGCTGGGAGTTTAAATACTGACAAAAAAACCCTAAGCAAATAAGTCCACATAACTAGGCAAATCTGTGTGCTCCCACAAAAAATATATGTATTGAACGTCCACAAAACTGGTGCACGCAGAAAAACACAGCAGATGAAACAATGTATTTATTGAATAAAATCCAGAGATAAGCACTTTCACGAAAATCTAACCTTTTGCTTCATCAGATCAGCCATAAAACAGAACAGAGCACTATTTATACCTTCAGGTCAACCAATCAGAATGCATCCATATAACACCCCCTCATACAAATAAAGAAATACAGCAATATAAATATATATGTATAAAACATATAACACAGACAACAAGAATATAAAACCTGCATACATATATAAATGGGACATAAGTACATATATATATATATATATATATGGATTCACTTCATAATCTCGAAATACTGAAATGTCGAATTTCAGTATATCAAGACCATGAAATCAAATCCACAAAACACCGAAACACCACAACACTGAGCTCAAAACCAAACCACACAAACACACCACAACACCCACATAACAAAAACAAACAAAATCACACACATACACAACTACAAAACAAATAAGCAGGGGGGCAAGCCCCACTGCACCCCCACCCCCTGCACCCCCACCCCCCTATTTATATATACTAACTCTAAGATCGCACAAACAGTAAACAAAAGAAACTCACACACGCACATTCTCCAGTCCCTCACACACACACACATAAAACGCATTAGCACACTCACACACACTATAACTACCACTCAAAACCCTTACAAAACACTCACTTACCTGACATATCTGCTAAATCCACAAACGGCAACCTGTACCATCACAACACACTCCCAGACACAACGTAGAGTAAAGCCATAACTGCAAATTCGAGATACTCGAATGCACGATTATGCACTTTCGCTATTTGAAAAGTTCGACTTTATAGTCTCGAAATACTGACATTCGACATTTCAGTACTTCGAGATTTTATATATATATATATATATATATATATATATATATATATATATTTACATATGTATATATATATATATATATATATATATATATATATATGTATATATATATATATGTATATATATATATATATATATATATATATATATATATATATATATATCTATATAAAGCAACATGTATATGTAAACTAATAACAAGCAGGATACCTACAAAGCCTACATGCCCTTAAAACAAGTTTGAGTGGAACATTTTCATTCGACCCTAAACCTTTATGTGCCTGCATCCTAACAATCCATTCCAATTCTATGGTTTCAGTGCAATTCCTAATGTCCCCTAACCTTGGTGTCTCATACACCCTGTCTATTACATGGAACTTAAAACAATGTCCCTCACCTCTCTTCATAACATGCTTAGCCTATGCATTGGAAGCATGACTGTCTTTCGGCTTTTCCCAGTTAGGGGTCGCCACAGCATAACTCCGGTCCTCTAATGATTGGCAGTAGAGTTTTACGTGCTGGCTTGCCGGGCCTAATGCACAACCTTCAGCGAAGGAATGCCCATTCACACATGTCAACACACAGAAGACGCACTATCTGAGAATCGAACGTGCAACGTCTAACTGTGAGGTGACAACGCTACCGCAGCACCACCACCACAGTATGCATTGGAAGCATATCTGATGTTAATAGAGTAGAGATGTTCACAGATTTGCTCTTTAAGCCTACGATTAAATTTACCTATGTAAAATGAGAGACATTCAACACAGTGGGCTAGGTAAACAACATTCCTAGTGTTGCAGTCCAAAGCATTTGAAAGAATTACCCACTCAGGCATTGTAGATAAGCTCACAACATTTGATATAAACTTCCTGTCACCAACTAGATAGCCAGCTGGCTCTCAGACAGGAGCCAAGAAGTCACGGCAAGGGAGTCTACGTCCACTAAATGGCAGGCCACTAGTTGGGTTCCTCAGGGCTCCATGCTGGGGCTGCTCCTCTTTGGCATCTACTTCTCTGAAGTCAAGGCTAATGTCAAAGACCTCTGGCTAACTAAGTTAATAAGGTGATTCTAAACTAGGTGCAATCATAGAACCCATCAGTGACATAAATGCTGTACAGGAAGGCATGACACAGACTAATAAATGGTGCCAGAGTCATGTCTAAAACTCAGTGCCAAGAAGTGCATAATAGTCTCTTTCAGAAAGACGGCCAGCCCTGCAAATGACTACATTGATAATACAGCCATAAGGATAGATCCAGTGGTCAGGGATTTGGGAGCACAGGTAGACAGTGACTTGGCTTTTGACCACCATGTGTCTAATGTAGTAAAAAGATCATTCTGTGTTGCACAACTTATAAGCAAGGGTCTAGGATCAAGGTGAAAAGATGTCATTTTTCCACTGTACACAGCTCTCATTAGACCAATCATTGAGTGCAATGCTCCCTTTAGTATGTACCTGACCAGGCATATACAACAACTGGGCCATTCACAGATTCCTCACAAAAAAAAAAAATACATGGTATAGTCAACATGTCCTATGAAGACCACTCAAAGCCTTATTGTCATACATGGTCTATTACAGACTGCTAAGAGGTAATATATGCCTGACCTACATAACATCTTCTTGTCCAGTCTTAATGGACCTGTTGCACATTTGCAAAACAAATAGC
Organism: Protopterus annectens; assembly: GCF_019279795.1. Taxonomy (NCBI): domain Eukaryota; kingdom Metazoa; phylum Chordata; order Ceratodontiformes; family Protopteridae; genus Protopterus; species Protopterus annectens. The sequence goes on along the minus strand of NC_056735.1, from coordinate 1,668,511,125 downwards.
ATCATAAACATGCAATCCAGGGACCTCAACTTTACCTGCAGCATAAATAAGACATATTGGGGAGACAGGTATGTATCTCAGACAGTGCCCCTTCTCATGAATAGAGTTCCCATTCATTTGAAACAACTTTCTTCTCTACACTTATTCAAGAGCAACCTGGATCAATAGATGGAAAATTATACATTTACTCTTGACCAGGTACCTATTTCCATATTAGAAAGAGAGAGCTTGTAAATGCTTGACTACCCAAGTTATAAATACTCTGCACAAACCCTCTAGGGCCTAATTTTATCCACTCCATTTAGGTAGAATGGCTAGGCTTAAAAATGCCCTTTAAGGTCATTAGCCTAAAAATCCCTTATGATCCACTATGATCTTATTAGCCTATAAGTAACACAGCTGAATGAACCATGAAAGTTTGCTTTCTGCACTTATGTCCTTGCCTAGTGCAGGCTTAGTATTTTTTTTCAGTTAAGAGATATCTAGGAGAATGATTATCTTCAAGCAGATGTTTTTTTCCTTGTAATTTCTTTGGTCAGAGTAATTAGTAATTATTTTCTCCATTCAAGTTTATAGTAATTTGTGTATTTAACTGTTGACTGTACTAAGATGCTCTTTTAAGTGAAGTATTAGTTATCCATTTTTAGAAAGCTTGTGACTGATTTTCTGTTTACTTACTTATTAATTGATAAGATGGTGATAATCTCTTCATAGACACCTGTAACTGGCCAGACTGTTCTGTTGCACACTACTATTTGTGTTTACAATTATTTGTTGTTTTATCAAGGCTTGGAACAAACAATAACTGGGAGTTCCCAGTCAGGTACAACGTGTTGGTGGCAAGTTACTATCCAAGACCCAGGACAAGAGGCTGCTTTAACTAAAATATAACAAACAAACAAACAAACAACTAAAAATGAAATAAAAGACAAGGGCATTAAATTGCATTATTTTATTTATATATACATAAAATTCAGCAGAGCACCAGTTTTTGCCTAATTAATGAATCTAATCTTTCTAAAATGTATCCAGCTTATATATAAGGCATCCATTTTTGTAAGTAGTACAGACACACTGAAAACTGACTGTAGTCTCACCTATGATGAGATGTCTGAGATCTACTTTTGGTTTGCTGCTTGTCTTCTACATTGTTATGAAAATATTTTTGTTTGTTGTCAATTCACTGTATAAAATATGTTTTTTGCTGCAGAGCTTTACTCCTTTGGGATCTGAAGAAAAAAACAATGTTTATACCTAGTCAGACTTCCCTGGCCAACAAATACAGATACATAGATAAATAAATACATATTATCAGGCTTCCTTGGAAATTAGTGTGTGTGTGAGTGTGTGTGTGTGTGTGTGTGTGTGTGTGTGTGTGTGTGTGTGTGTGTGTGTGTGTGTGTGTGTGTGTGTGTGTGTGAATGCAAATGTTACTGTGGACAAGTGAGCACTAGAAGGCACTGAAACCCAGAGAAAGTAAAAAAATGTGTTTAAGGAGCTAAGAAAGACTTTGCTCAGTGTTGTGTTTAGTGTCAACCCTGCTCTTGGTTATAGATATTGTAGGCCCATAGTTAGGGAAAAGTGAATTGCTTCATGCATGCTTGAGGGTAATTTGCACTTGGTGGGTTGTTTTCAGATTCATATCAGTGTGCCTTTTGTAGTAGAAGCTAGGTTAAGAAGGGATGTGATGATTAATGATCAACAGTATGGTTTCATGCCGGGAAAGAGCGCTACAGATGCAATGTTTGCTCTGAGAGTGTTGATGGAGAAGTACAGAGAAGGTCAGAAGGAGTTGCATTGTGTTTTTGTAGACTTAGAGAAAGCATATGACAGGGTGCCTAGAGAGGAGTTGTGGTATTGTATGAGGAAGTCGGGAGTGTCAGAGAAGTATGTAAGAGTGGTACAGGATATGTACGAGAGTAGTGTGACAGCGATGAGGTCTGCGGTGGAAGTGATGGATGCGTTTAAGGTGGAGGTGGGATTACATCAAGGATCAGCTCTGAGCCCTTTCTTATTTGCAATGGTGATGGACAGGTTGACAGACAAGATCAGACAGGAGTCCCCGTGGACTATGATGTTTGCAGATGACATTGTGATCTGTAGTGAGAGTAGGGAACAGGTGGAGGAGACCCTGGAGAGATGGAGATATGCTCTAGAGAGAAGAAGAATGAAGGCCAGCAGGACTAAGACAGAATATATGTGTGTGAATGAGAGGGAGGATAGAGGAATGGTGAGGATGCAAGGAGTAGAGGTGGTGAAGGTGGATGAGTTTAAATACTTGGGATCAATAGTTCAGAGTAATGGTGAGTGTGGAAGAGATGTGAAGAAGAGAGTACAGGCAGGATGGAGTGGGCGGAGAAGAGTGTCAGGAGTGATTTGTGACAGACGAGTACCAGTAAGAGTGAAAGGGAAGGTCTACAAGAGGGTAGTGAGATCAGTTATGTTATATGGGCTGGAGACAGTGACATTGACAGAAAGGCAGGAGTTAGAGATGGATGTGGCAGAGTTACAGATGTTAAGATTTGCACTGGGTGTGACGAGGGTGGACAGGATTAGGAATAAGTATATTAGAGGGTCATCCCAGGTTGGAAGGTTTGGAGACAAAGCCAGAGAGGCAAGATTATGTTGGTTTGGACATGTGCTGAGGAGGGATGCTGAGTATATTAGGAAAAAGATGGTAAGGATGAAGCTACCAGATAACAGGAAAAGAGGAAGGCCTAAGATAAGGTTTATGGATGTGGTGAGAGAGGACATGCAGGTGGTTGGTGTGACAGAGCAAGATGCAGAGGACAGGAAGAAATGGAAACAGATGATCCACTGTGGCGACCCCTAATGGGAACAGCCGAAAGAAGATGAGGAATCTGCTTACCAACAGTGGTGTGGCTTGAGAGACCATACCTTAGCTAGTAATCAGATGTTTGCTTTAATCAGCTTACTTGTGGACAGTAGAGTGTATCCAGTGACCACAATCTCTGCTCACCTTATACAACATATACACATACTGAAAGCCCAAAATGCATGCTTTAGTTTTGGGTATTAAGGGTTATAGCAGACAGGAACAGTATATTGCATGTCCAGTACCTAAGTGTCACAGTTCAGATGTACTGACATAAGGTACTGTTCTTTCTAAAGGACCAGTCTAAGAGATTTGAACAACAGTCTTGTGACTAACCACATTTGGCAGAGAATGACCTTGATATGGTACCATGGAAGATGCATGTAGAGAGAAAAGAAAAGAAAAATAATCTGTAATCAAAGGGATGAAAACTGAAAAGCTCCCACAATACAAATCCAAAATTAGGCAAGTTTCTTTATTCCTTAGTCTGTTATTAAAAATACCTCAATATGCACCTTTAAGGAATGGACAGACTGAAAGTCACATGAATGTAAATTACTGTTGCTGTCCCTCCAGTATAAGTCAAAGGTATTCACGACCTGAGAAAGGTGATTGATTGTCCTGAAGGAAAGGAGTCAACACTAAGGAGAAGTCAAATTACAAATAAAACAGAACATTAAACAACTTGCATTAACATTACAGAAATATCCCCGGAAATAATTGTTGGTTGTTGTAGGACACAGCCACAAGGAAAGAATAAACAGATGTGAGATTTCACCTTATGTAGTTATCAGTCCATTTCCATCCTTTAATTTGCACATTCACATCAGGGTCAGGGCCCATAGGATGGCACAGTGGTGTAGCAGGTAAAGCTATCACTTTACAGCAACAGGCTCTCTGGTTCAATTCCCTGTTGGGGTGCCTTCAGTCCAGAATCTGCAGGCCGTCCCTGTGATTGCCTGGATTTTCTCCAGGTCCTCCAGTTTACTTCCACATTCCAAAGAGATGCATTAGGTAGATCTGATACTTTATTTTGGCCATAGGTGTGAGTGTGTGTATGTGTGGTATTTTGACAGAGCTAGCCACCTGATAGTATGAACTTTACCTCTAGATGATTGTCACAGTTGAAGAGATACCCTGACCACACATGCAAAAATGGGAAAAAGGGGCTGTAGATGGAGCATGATCCATAGGATTGTGGCCTTTCTTTCCTATTAATGCAGTAGTAAAAATGTATTTTTTGAAAAAGATGTGCTCTCAAATGCTGCAGTTATAATAACAGTAAAATTAACTCTTCCCTAGCACACAAAGTCATATTGCACAGTTTAAACAAGCACTGTGTCTTGTTTACAGTTAGAGGGCATGGGTTTTGAGCTGCCTTCTACATGTTAATGAACGTGTCTTAACTCACTGCAACCAACTTTGAACTTTTATTCTGGGAACAACACCCACGCTGTTTGGCCACCTGCCAAATGCTACACCTACATGAGAAACGGCCGAAGACTGAACACATACACATAACAATAATAACCCTTTCATCAGTACTTGCTGCAAGCTGTGACACATTCATTGTGAGCACAGATGGTTATCTTAAAATATCTGACAAAACACAAGTCACACCTTTCGGAACAGTCAGTGAGACATGGTGCAAAACTGTTGTAAACATTGCTTACATTCCTTCTATCGCAGAGAGTTTCAGAGGAAAAGGCTGCTGGTTATTTCCTTCCACACATGCTGCAGTTTAAACGTGCCATAAAAACATGCATTTTAACAAATGACACAATCAGATAAGGCTACTGGAAGGTATTGTATAATATTTTAAAGAAATGCAATCTTTTCTTGATTTGCTTAAATTGAACGTGGTCAAAAGTTCAAACGCAGAACATATGCCAAAAATCTGCAGATCTTTATATTACAAGAAATTACAGCTTCCTTTGTAGTGCACTGATAAGGAGTCATAATTTGTTGGCTAGTGCACGAAAACAAAAACCTTAGGAGTGATCAGTATAGACTGTAAATGAAATGTGTTTGTTTTCATACCATCAGGGTTTGCATGATGCGAGTCATATGACAAAAAACAGGCACTCTAGATGAAAATGTTCATTGTATTCCAGTGTTGTTCTTATTTGGTCTGAAAGCATGCTTAAGTTGTTCCAGTGTGTTTAATGGTCTTTTTTCTTCTGCAAATATAAGCAAATTGCAATTCATTGTATTGTCTCCTGTTTGGTGGATAAATTAGTTCCTTAAATATTTATTTATATTTGTTCACCAGGGTAGAACACTGATCACAAATGACACGTTGCAGGGTCAGCCTGGATTACATGAATAGTAACAGAAAATTGTACATTAACATGACGTTAACATATAAAATGCATGAACACAGGAAATTGCAGATACATTGAATTCAACTTGAAGAAGCAACAAAAGGAGAGAAAAAAGGAAAAAGAGGGTAAATAGGAAGGAGAGAGGTAGCTGGAGAGTAAACCTGAGTGTAGATTATTCATCAGTATATAGGCAGGATATCATCTACAAATTAGTAAACCCCAGCTGAGTATGTAAAGGATTACATTCTGTGGCGCTATGTTAGCTACATTAGGTAATATCTACCACAAACATCAGCAGACAGTTGAAAAGAGTAAGTAGAAGGAGGGTAAGGGGATTCTCTTGTTAGGGACCTAGTCTGTTGAGAGGTCGCTAATTATGTGACGTTCCCGGTATTCAGACACTTGCATTCGTACTTCAGCTGAAGTCTGAAAACTGAGTAATTAAGCATTGTCATGTGGAAGTGACTGGTGAAGTTTTGAGACAAGGATTGAGAAGATGACTAGTAGAATGTAGCCTGAAAGAAGGTGTTTGTAGAGATGGGCAACCTCTGCCTTGGATCCTGAGGTTATAGGTCACAGATGCATCAAACAGCTTTGAGTCAGAGGGGGTAATCTTGATGAAGTAATTTGAAAACAAACTACCCAATAAGAAGGTTGGCTCTGGCTTGGACTTGCAACCACTTAGCCTTTGAAAGAGTGAGGCAGTGATGTTCATTCTCAGTGGGTTTGATATGATATGCCAGATTTTATTTGAGAAAGTTTGAAAGGTGGTTAAGGTTTTGGCAGAGGCAAATAAGGAGAGCCCATATTCAAGTTGTGCAAGAAGAATACCTTTACTTATAGCTGGTTTTGCAGGAATATAGAAGAACTGAGAGATCTTGTTGCCCAGAAAATTAGGTAGTTGATGTTTGAATTGTTTCTTGATGCATCCTTGGAAATGGTCTAGCCATATACACAGACATCTGAAAGAGGTCTTAAAGTCAATAGAATTATTGTCACAATCTGTGATATGAAGAGGTTGGGGGACTTGGATAGTTTTTTTATGGTGACAAGCAGCAAGGACTTTGATTTTTTAGGTCGATTAACAGTTTTTTTCGATGTGAGCCAATTGTGCATTTGAAATAGGTCTTTTTGAAATTGTCTTAACTGTTAGCTTCACTTGGTGTGTCAAACATTGTCACTCAGCTCCTCACAGATTTGGTCAAGAGTGACCAAAATCAGCTATCAAATTAATTTACATGTCTTACTGTTTCTACATACATGCGTACCCTTGTTCAGTGACCAAAGTTATTAATTCATTGAAGAAAGCTATTGGCAGACACACATTTAATTAACAACTATTCTATCATTATGTTAATGAAAACTCATGATATGATGAAATGTAAACATACTTGCATTATTGCTCATGCCTGCGGATGTACACGCGCGTGTGTGTGTATGTGCGTGAGGAGTAGATGTGAGGGAAGACACTAGAAATGGAAAATGTATTGTGCTTTTGTGCTTTATGGGCGAAAGACAAATGTCAAAATTAATATAAAGTGAAGAATCTCAGAACAGATATCTAATATCTGTCCATAAATATTCGATTTAGAGCTTTAAAAAATATTCTCCTATTTGATTTGTGCATGTTTGTAGTTTTTGATGGATTTTAGTGGAGAACAAAAACATTTTTGTATATGGGGCTCATTATATAAGGATTACTAAATAAAGGATTAGTTTGTGTAAGCATGTTTTCTATTTTTCTTGCTTTTTTTTAGTTGGTTGGCTTTTTTTGATTGGGGGTTCAGGTTGAAAGCATTTTTTCAACTTTCTAGGTTCAGTATGAGGTTTGCGGAAGTTATGCCTTTTTGGGATCTACTATGAATAATAGTATATTGTTCAATTGACAAGAGATTATTCTAAATTAAAAGGTCTAAAATGATAATAGGTTGCAAAGTCAAAGCAGTAATACACCTAAGGTCACAAAAGCACACAAACACATTTGTGTAGGGGGCACTGCCTCAAACCTCCTGATGTGGGAGCAAGATCCCAAACCTTCATACTTTATCTGTTTTAACCCAACACCTCTAAACATGATCTCTCTCTCTCTCTTTACACACACACACACACACACACACACACACACACACACACACACACATATATATATATATATATATATATATATATATATATATATATATATATATATATATATATATATTACCTATATATATTAACTCCAAGGTCATATAAACTTAAAGAAAAGGAAGATAGTGAAAAAAATGCGGGATATACCTTTTCCCTGTTCTTCTAGTCCAATGAATATCAAAGAAGGATGCTATCTATAACATAGCCAGTGACAATGTTTTGAAAATTCAAAAAAGCAACACTCTTCCTGCTTTGATGTTTCAATAACAAGTAAAGCAAGACACCACAAATTATATGTTTCTTGAATTGTTTGCTTCCCTATTTAGGGTTTTACTGTATTTATTTTTTAATGGGATTTATTTATTTTTGTTTAATATTACAGATGGAGCCTGGTAGGTGTTTGGCAGGAAAGTTCATTATGGCATTGGAAGGTTTTCTTTAGGGCCTGGTGTGGCATGTACTAATGTTTGTGGTCATGCTTTGGTGCTTGGAGGTGACTAAGCTTCTAAGCATCTTTGAGGCAGAAGATTGCTGTTAGAGGACCAAGTACAATGTGACTACAATACACATTCCATGTAAATGCAATATGAACATGTGGGGAGGGTTTTTTCTTTCTTACTTTGCTTTGGCATTTTTCAATAATTGCATTAATGTCAAAATATTGGATATTCTGACTTAGGAAAGATGGCTAGGAATGCTCTGTCTGAATATATTCTGTAATTGTAATTTTTTTCTTACAGTGATTGTGCTTATTAATTTTGTTCAGGTTTGAGGTTCCACTTTGTACTTTGGGTAGAGTATTTCTTCTTCTTAATGTAGAATTTATTTACAGTTTTTTTTAAGTTTAGTTCTTTCTGCTGTTTTATGTATACTTTAACAGGTTCACTTCTTTCCTTTGTTGGGTGGGATTTTTCTTTCAGATTTATAGATGCATAGGTTCATAGGTACTTACTAGGCTATTGATTCGTAAGGATCTTTAAAAGCCTGGCCATATATTCCCATGAAGATTTAGCACTTATATTTTAAGTATGCATTACTCGGAGACAAGCAGAACATTTACATGCTGTCCTTATCTATGACAGACAAGGATGTTAAACCATGAGAGGATTTGCTGTTTTCCATATATTTGTCTAGATTACGTTTGAATAGCGTAAGAGAAGTGTCTCTCTTTGATACATATCTATCCCTCAAGCATGTTATATCTATGTTGCAAAAGAGATTGAATTTCTTGAGCCAGTGTTCATGGCCCCATTGGACTTGAGAATGTGCAGTAGGTCTGACAGGATAGGGTCTGTTGAGGACATGTATGCAAGGCAGAGATGTCCCGTTAGTAACTTGTATAACTGAGAATAGGAACAAGGCTTTCAGATGGTTTGCATAGTTTGTATGATTCAGGCACTTGATGTTCTTTGTGAGAACGTTTTGTGGGTGTTTAAGTTGTGTCAAATATTTTGACAGATACATATGCGTATTATACTCAATGATCGGTCTGATGAGTGCAGAGAACAATGGGATGATCACATCCCTGGACCTGGATGCCATATTCTTATTAATTAGCTATGCAATGAAAAATTACTTTTTTGTGAATATGTAATAATCAAAGGACAGTTTGATGTTTACAAAGGTTCTCAGGCCCTTAACTGATGGATTAATTGTGTTGTCAATATGATATTTACAAGGGACTTCCTGCTTGTTGAAGGATACCATTATACATTTTTTGGTATTTAATTTTAATCCATGGTTTTAACATTAGCTAATGGTTTGGAAAGACCTTCTTGGAAGTTCTTGGTGTCCTCTGGGGAGTTTATGATGCACCAAGATTACAATCGTCTGCAGCCTTGGTCAGCCATAAACCCTTAATATTATCTTTGCCCTCTGAGAAGAATGCCAAAGAGGAGTGGCCCAAGGACTGAAACCTGGGCACTAGCTTTGGTGATTATTACCATTGCAAGGTATTCTACTAATCATTAAAAAACAACTAGACATTCTTTGAATGGCCACCTTTCTTTGGTTACATGTCAGTTACTGGCAGACAAATTGCAAACTGAACCGCATAAAGGGAAAGGGGAGGTATCACAAGGAATGAGGAGAGGGGAGGCAAAAGTCAAAAGGGAAGAGGAGCAGGAGGATTTTTCATATGGCAGACAGTGGCAAGGGAAAACATAACAATAAAAAAACAATGTATTATATGGTACTTAGCCACTATAGGAACTGCAGGAAGGCTGTGCAAGCCCAGGCAGACATGGACTCCTAGGATTCATGTGGATGTTCAATGCCCATCATGCACACAACTATTCCCAATGTTGTCTTCTCTTTCTGTCCTGTACCCTGTGACTGCTTGTTGATGCCCCTACACTGGCCCAGTAATCAAGGAACCTCAATCCTCACCACTGACAACAGTGGGGAATGTACACACTAGGAGGATGACAATTACACACACAGTAAAGTGCAATTTCCCTTAAGAGCACACAGAGATCACAGTCAGTCTGGGGCTGGTTTCTCCCTCTTTCTCCAGATCCCCAATAAGACTCTCCAGTGGCACAACTATAGAGTTGAGATCTCAGCTGAGTGGCCAAGCCAAAGCCTCCAGCACCCTCTCTGTTCAACCAGTGCTTTGTGTCCCAGCCTAAGCTGACACACACATACACACACACACACACACACACACACACACACACACACACACACACACACACACACACACACACACACACACACACACACACACACACTCACACACACACACACACACACACACACACACTTTGAGGTTTGATTTATATACAAACACACACACACCTGGGAAAGGCCAGCACAGGTTTACTACCTATGCCCCCTTCTGCCCAGACTATAATGTAGTTCTAGCTACCACTAGCCAACTCTTTATCAACTACTTAAGGCCCTTAACAAAGGGTGTCCATTCCCACTGTGTAATGCTACTATTATCCAATTGGTAGTCTGACCAAGAGCAAGGCTATTTAGGAGTAGCCTGTACAGTGTCATCATATAGATATGCAAGTATCCTACGAGCTTTAATATGTCTTACAAATATCAACCACAAAGATAGGTTTAAATATATTTAATAATAAACAAATAATAAGGCAGTACTCAGTAAGTAATCAGTTACATCAGAGTTCAAAATCACAGGAAATATTTAAAACAACATTGCAGGACAGTCTCAAATAAATAAAGAAAACATCTAAGCTATACTTTACTGTATTCATATTCCTATCTGAATCTGAAAGAGTTACTATGCCCTAAACACTTACTTACAGCAAGGCAAGTGCAGAAGGTGGTGATGAGTGGATGGTTCTAGGTCAAAGACAAGATACAAAATGCCCAGTCTCTCTTTGAGAGAGTTCCTAAATTAAAATTAAATATTACTGCTGGGTTAGCATGGATGACATCATTTTTTATCACCTGACTTTAGTTCCCAAGCTTAACCCCTATTGTAGCATTTGACATCTCTTTGTCAAAATACATATCTCTCATATCTTTGCAACTGCTGGAAGACAAAACAATAAAACACTTACAAAACAACCAGGGGCGGCTTGTGCTGTAGGACTGCAGGACTGCAGGACTGCAGCCCTCCCACCTGTAAAAAGAAAAGAAAAAAAAACGCTAAACAGAAAATCAAAACGAAAAAAAAAAAAAAAAAACCTCCACGCATGCTCAAGCACAGACTTCTGGGTTGCAGGGCAGAGATGCCTTTCTCCCTTATCCAGACTGGATAAGGGAAAAAGGCATCTCTGCCCTGCAACCTAGAAGTCTGTGCAGTTGTTGTCACCCACACACAGAGAAGACTGGACTGCATCAACCGCAGGCTGAAGCCTTCAGCCTATCACAGGAAACAGAAACCAGCCACTAGCCAAACCGGAAACCAAAGGTAAGCTGTGTGTGGAAAGCAGCCATGAGGGAAGCTGTACGTTGGACAGAGCGGTAAGTGTAATTTTATTCAGGTTAGCAGGGAAAGTGTCATTTTATTCAGATTAGCAGGGAAAGTGTAATGTGTAATTTTATTCAGGTTAGCAGAGTAAGTGTAATTGTAATGTGTGTGTTAGCAGGGAAGGGAAAGTGTAATAGAAGCTCTTAGCCGGGAAAGTAAGCTGCCATTCATATTATGCTTTAGCCATTGGTTTTTCATATGCAGGAAAGTGAGTTGCTACTGTGTGTGCCCTGCCATCCGTTATGCTTATTTATGCTGTGGTTTATATTTGGTTCCTTCTGCAGGAGCTGCCATTCGTAGTTTGCTTTTATTATGCTGCCGATTTGGTTTAAGGAGGTGTGTGTGTGTGTGTGTGTGTGTGTGTGTGTGTGTGTGTGTGTGTGTGTGTGTGTGTGTGTGTGTGTGTGTGTGTGTGTGTATTGCCCCAGTCACTATTTGCTGGTGGCTAGAGAGGTCAGGCTTGAACCCTGTATCTTAAGTGCAGGTGGCAAGGGTCTGACTTCCCTACCTACCACCATTTGTAAATAAAAACAGATTTTTGCCTCATATTTGTTCTGTTCCTCATAAAATCTGTGATTTCTGAATGTTTGTTTTTCCTTGCAAAGTCAGTAGTGCAGTGGTGTACTGGTAGCATGGTTGCCTGACAGCTACAGGTTCTCTGGTTTGATTCTTGGCTAGGGTGCCTTCTGTGTGGAGTCTATATGTCTGGAGTGTTTTTCCCTGCTCTGCTAAAAGTTGGCTTTTGTTCCAATTCAGACTTTCCTGGTTAACATGTTAAATAAAAAAACAGGCATTTGAATTTCAGACTTCATATTCTTCAGAAAATACATGGTAACACAAAACTCTTTATTCTAGCAATTTTCTAAGTTTATAAGATTGGATATTTGAAATTTGCCCCTATTTTTGACTGTATTCCCCCATTATTGGCTTCGTTCAGGTTTTTTGTTCTAAGGTCGAGAGCTATGGCGAGAACTGAATTCACTGAATATGTTTGGGGGCTGTATTCCCCCATTACTGGCTTTGTCCAGGTGTCTTTTGCTAAGTGGTTGAGAGCTATGTTCACAAAACAGCTGCTTTGGCATAGTGGTATGTTTCTCTGACTGTTTTGCACAGGGTCCTGGGTTTAAGACTTGGCAGTAAAATGTATGGTGGTAACACGGCATCCTATTCTAGCAACTTTCCAACATTATACAAGCAATATTTAAAATGAGTTCCTGGTTTTTGGGCTTTTGTCCCGCCCCCCCCGATAAATGTAGTTTTTTTCCAGATTTCTTGTGCTGGAAAGTTCAGAGATACAGCTGAGTGTTGAGTAGATTTTATAAGGAGCTGAGAGCTGCAGGGGAACTAAAGTTTAGTGCTGCTTATGCTGAGTCTGCTTGTATTGTTAATAGCACAACAGGTAGTGTACTTTTAATGCAGAAGGCTGTGTCTTCTACTCCCACATTAGGTAGATGCATTGCTGATATTGTACTGTGTTGTAAAGGGGGTGGATGCTGCAGTCCTTTTTGGCAAAGATACCTAGTAACAATGAACCTGTTGTCATCCATTCCCTATTGCAATATTACTAGCTTATTTTTTTTTAATGCAACATAGACAATTTATTCCTCAAGGGCAACAGGCACTTTACTTGTAGATGAAACAATGAAATATCAAGTTGTTTGCTAGCAGCAACCTCTGCATTATTTACAGATTTCTTTAATGTGGGAATTATTTAGATGACTTTTACTACTTCAGAGATTGTCCATATTTACTGATACTGGTGAACTGTTACTGGTGGACTGTAGAATTTTGAGTAGACTTTTATAATGGAAATGTTATGAATTAGGCAGTTGGTGCATGCATTTTGTTTCATTGTTTATTGGAAAAATTTTCAAAACAATAAATTTAAAATACTCTCTAACAACTGTACTGTATTGTACAATAAATATAATTTAATATAATCAGGAAGGTGTATCAAAGAGCATGTGTATGTTTCTTGTGCAAGGGGCCTATGATTTGAAAACAGCCCAAAGTTAATCTTTATCTGCCACTGGCAAAATGTATTTTCTTTGAATGTTAGTTTCAATGCTGCTTCAATGAATGAGAGTTTCAAGGGCAGATAATTTTTAATGCTAAGTCAATTTTCATTGTGAGACTGCATTGCTTTATTTAGCAGGTATCAATTAAGTGTTTGTGTTGTAAAATAAAACTTTCAAATGAAATCAAATCATTGCAGAAGGAAAACAGTATGCACATTACAGTGTTTATGGTAAATGGGACGAAATAACCAAGGAATGGGACATTGGAATGGCTGCAGGGGGGTGGCTCCATTCAACCATGATTTTGTGAGGGGGGGGGACAGTAAACTCAGACAGGCCTGGCTGAACAATACCTCTCAACTGTCCAGATTTTTGCAGAATGGATAGATTTTTGCTTCTTATTTTTGGTTTGTTCCTCATAAAATTTGTGGTTTTCTTGCAAATCATTTAGGAATTAAGTCACTATATAATGACAGACATTAAGTTTCAGATGTCATGACCTTCAGAAAAATGCCTGCTAAAGCAAGACCTGTTATTCTATCAACTGTCTTAAGTTTATACAAGAGCAATTTTTAGTACTGTTTGTATGTATTGTTCCTCCCAATATATTTGGCCTTGTCCACATTTCCTGCATTAAGAGGTTGAGAGGTACATGCAAATCGCTTTATAGAATTAGGAATATCCAAACCTCTCAACTGTCTCCAATTTTGGCTCAAAATGTTGCTTTCCCCCTAATAATCCCTCCGCAAAATAGCAATTTTGGAAGAAAACGTGGAGGGTTTACAATTATAAATAACTGTAATGATCAGAGTTATAGATTAATTTTATTTCAGAAATAAATGTAGATTCTCTAATTTTGTCAATTGCTCAAGTTAACAGTACTAATATTAAAAAGGTCTTCCTTTTGTGACAGGTTCCCAGCTGTATTGTGTGGCAATTTTATATTTTTGGATCACATTTTTGGTCCGTTCTTTCATAAAATTGTGTTTTTCTGGCAAATTAGTGGCAAATCATTAATGACTGAAGTTAGAAAAATAATGGCAGACATTTGAGCTTCAGATTTCATACCCTTCAGAAAATTCATACTAATGCAAAACCTACTACTATTCCATTATCTTTCTAAGTTTATATGAGCAATATTTAAAAATTGTCCTTATTTTTGGGCCTGTGTGGCTTTGTCCAGATTTCTTGCTCTGAGGTTGAGAGGTATGAGTGTCAGAGCCATCACTGTCAGCCAGAGACATTGCAAATTATGACATACTTCTTGCACCACACTCCCCCATGTAGTGACTCTGGATGTGTCCAGACAAGGCAAGGAGCAGTTATGCAGTGTAAGTGTGCAGAGTATTTCCCCATCCAAGGTAGACACAAGTATGGCAGTGGCTTTTCATCTGTCCTTGATTTTGCAGAATGTTCTAGTTTTCTGTCATATTTTTATACTGTTGATTTATGCTTCTTTTGAAAATGCATGCTGTCGCAGTGCCCTGTTGCTCTGTGTTTAAGTAGCAATGCTTTAATGACCATCAGGTAAGCTTGTCGGCGATTGTAAGATGCAAGTAAGCTTTAATAAGCATACTGTTAAAGAATTACCAACATTGAAAGCCTTTTTTGTTGTTGCCATGCAGAGAAGAATTACATAACTAGATAACATATAAGCGTTAGGTATTGAAATGCATATGACAGTATTTGTAATAAAGGACAGGATTACAGTATTTTAAGAAGCTCGTTACATTTGTCGGAGACTTGCAGTCATCTTTGCAGGCTTTACATGTAAACTAAACAGAATGCCAATCTATCATGTGTGGTCCATAACCTGTGCAGTAATCCTTTAAGCAATTTATCTTGAGCTTGTTTCTTGTTTGCTGTTAATGTTTTACTTTGATCATGTCTTCCCCATGAAACAAGTAGATAGTTATTGTCAGGCAGCAGGTCTTTTTGGGTAAGAAACATTTTTACAAGCGGGGGTATCACAGAGATTGCTACTTTCAGCATGTTACTTGGTAATTTTATAAAGCTGAATATAAATTATAACTGGAATTGTGCTACAAGGAGAAGTGCTTTGAGTTGTCTGCTGCTTGTTTTTTTTAATACTTGATTTTGGCTGGCATTCCAGTAATGTATTTAAAAAGTAATTTATTTTTTCATGCCTCACAACCTTTGTGTTTCCATCTAGATATTAAGTAAGCTGTCATGTAGCCAATGCATTGAACTATTTTTTTCTTCTACACTTCATTTTGTCTTGATTGGACTCCCATAATGACGGTTTGGCACCCAGGGCAGCGTATTTAACTAAAGTTCCAGTTGTTGTGGTTTTGAACATAGCTCCACCCCTTTCTAGTAGGCCACACCCCATTCCCATTGGCCCCACCCATTCAGCTGTCTTCTGCAGCCCCCCTTTAATTTGAAGTCACCAGCCGCCACTGAAAACAACACATGGAGTCCCCTAGTGTAGACATCCTGTCTCCTGTTGACTGAAACAGAAAGATAACTTTTATAGCACAATAGTAAAACAATTTAATTTCAGCTATTTTCTTGAAGTTTTGGAAGTTAACCCTGTATGTTCTAGTTTGCATTAAACGTATACATCTAAACAGTCACAATGCTGCAGGTACGTTCCCGTTCTATTCCAGTAGGGCGTGCTGTGGTTACATTTTAGCTCAGTATTTTACACACACGTCTGTATAAATCATATCAATATTCCCAAATGGATTATTTACACAATTCCAGATAGCTGGGCTGGCAGTATTTCCCTTTTGTCACACTGCTAAACATATACATCCTTTGAAGGAGGGCTTACACGTCAGCCAGTTACTGCAGAAGACTAATGCTAGCTTATGGTAACTTATTGCTTCCTGGTGTGTAATGGTTGGTTCCTTCACCATATTTTTCCATCTTGCATTACATAAAACAATGTCTTATATGTAGGCAGCTCCCACTATCTCCATCTATCCAGGTCCATAGAACCCACTGATTTTCCCTGGCTAGCAAGTATATATAATTAAATAAATACATTTTTAAAGATAAATGACACATAGCCTCAAACTGTAAGGGTATAGAGTTTTTTTCTGCTTGTCCCTTAATTACTATTTGCTTTGACAAGAATTATTCAGCAAAGTAGTTGAGAAGTATGGCAATGCATAGTAGTAATCTTACTTTTCAACTTCTTTGCATAACATTTCTAAACAAAATAATTTTTTTTTGGGGGGGGGGCACCAAACTCAAGGATAGTTTTTACAGCTTATTCTTATTTCTTTAAACAGTTAATAGAACTATAGGTTTTGCATCAACATGCATTTTCTGAACAATAAGAGGTATGAAACTGTAATGTCTGGCATTATTGTTTCCCATTTTTGATACCTATAAGGCATCTGCTGATCTCTGATTGATGGATCTGTGGCACATCCACAGAACAATTAGCATCAGAAATATGCAATCTAAGAACAAACTTCATCTGCAACATAAACAGGACACATTGGAAGGACAAGTATGTGCCTCAAAGATTACTCCTTCTCTGGAACAGGCTTTCCATCCATGTGAAGTATACCCATACCTAACCCCATTTAAATGTAAATTGGACCAGTGGATAGGAACTCTCAAATTTACCCCTGGTTTAGCACCTATGTCCCTAATGGACAGGGGCAGCCTGTGAATGGTGTACAAGTAACAGTAAATTCCTTGGGTATTGATAGATGTCAGCATTATTTTGATATTTTTGGGGTAAACGTGGTTAGGCTTAAAATGGTTCTTATGCCAATAGCCTAGTGACGACCTATGAACCAATAAATCTATGAACTGGAATATTCAGTGATGAATCACACCATCAAACATTTTATGAGAGGCAAGAAAAATATGAGGCAAAATAAAGGACATTTTACAAAACTGCAAACAATAGAGAGCAATGGAGATAATGATGATTCGATGTGTTACCATCCTACATATATTACAGCATAAGAAGACAGGGTTGTTTGAGCGCCTGTTAGGCGACAGGTGTGCATTAACACAATATGGCAAAAACTCTCATGTTACAGCCCCTGTCAGGAAACTGTGTGTCAGAGAATTTGTCTCACAGTGTATGCAGGCTTTAAACATAAATGAACCTATTCAGGCTTTTGCTTCCCCATGAAGGGCACCTCAGCAATCCTTGGCGGAACCAGTCATCACTTTGTATGTGGCTTTCTTCTTTGTTATTAATGAAATATTTTATTGAGAATGTAAGTATTATTTAGAATATTTTGTTTTATTAATGTATGGATTTTGATATTTTAAGTGTTTTAGGGAGTTCATTTTGCTGTGTGCTGCTCATTGCAGTTGTGGTTTGCATGGTGTTTTATATGTATGCTTTATTTTCTCTTTTGTTTTTCTAGCAGTTTTGTGGCTAATGTAATATTTTGGAAGGTACATCCAACCCCCATGCAAGTACAGTATGGTGCAAGGTCCAAAAAAATGTAGAATCATCAAAAAAACGACAAGCAAGCTCCACTCCTATAAAGATTATTTACTTCATGAATGGAAATTCAGTACAAATAATAAAAATAAAAAATAAAAAATAAAAATAAATAAATAAACAGCAAATTCAATACAAAATTCTACAACAGCATAGTAAAAGAACAATTCCAACACCACACAGGTGAAAAAAGCCCTTGGCCTTCATCAGTGCATACAACTAAATGCTGACAATTCTAAACATTTTATAGGGCAAACTAAACACATCCTAATTAAAGTAGATTGGCTCAAAATTGTTCATTAATTCCAGGGTGAAATAAAGCCCCTAGCTTAATGATCCACACACATTCTTTATTATTTAGTTTTGTTTGTCTTTTCGGCTTTTCCCGGTTAGGGGTCGCCACAGTGGAACTGCTTGTTACTTCAGTGTTTTATATAAGGTTTTGCTAGAATATAACTTGTCACTTGAAACAACCACAGCAGTGTTGTGTGCAACAAGAAGTAACATATCACACCTGTCAATTTTAATTGACTACTGAATAACTAATGGCACACTGACTTACGTAGAAGTCTAAAACAGAAAATAAAATTAAATACATGAATAAATTAATTAAATAAAGTAAGCAAGTAAATAAATAAAGCTGCTAGGATGGTCAACTGGGTTATTTACTGCATAAGTCAAAACACACACAAGGACAAATATGTAAACATGTTCAGCACACACACACACACACACACACACACACACACACACACACACACACACAGAATCCCAAACACACTCCCACCCACATGCATGCATGTACACGTGCATACACACACACACACACACACACACACACACACACACACACACACACACACACACACACACACACACACATTAAAGGCATTTGGTGCACCAAACTGCAATGTCAGCATACTTCCTAACCACTTAGTGAAGAAATCTGGACAAAGCCTTACATAACGGAGGGACAAAGGCCAAAAAATAGAGACAGATTTAAAATATTGCTCATACAAACTTAGAAAGTTGCTAGAATAACATGATTTGGGTTAGCATTCATTTTCTGAAGGATTTGAAATCTATAACTCAAATGTATATCATTAATTAACATCAATCAACAATTAAACCTTCACCAATAAGCATTTCATATCAGCTCTCATAGTTTGTACATGTTTTGGCGACTGCCAAAAGATATAATTGCGTGTTCAGTTTCATAAATCGGGGGTCTAAATTTTACAATTTTCAGCATTTGGTTTAAAAGTAACAATGCTGACATTTCTTGAGAGCACATAATAGAATTGTTAGCTCTCACCCAGCAGTGTGATGCATAGCTGTTTCCGATATATGACAGTTCATGTCACTCATCCCACTGAACTTTTATTTGGCCAGCCAATGAAGAGTGAATGGGCATCAGCTCACAGTTGACAAGAACGAAGATGCTTCTGGGTAAAGCCTCATGCCCCCATACATGTGAAGGAGGCTGCTCCTCTTACAGTTGCATAGTATAAGTAACCCTGAATTCACCAGCACTTGGGGAAGTTATGTTACTGTTGCTTAGTTTCCAGTTCATTGTGTAGGAACTTGAAAGCAAAGGCTTTGATGAAACAGTAGGTGGTGGAATAAACAATACTTCCATTTTTCCAGCCTGATTTCACACACAATAAATGTAATTGGCAAGTAACACTATGCCTCATTTTTTTATATATCATGCAAAGATTTAGTTAGAAAGCACACTGTTATTTTGTATGCTGACAGAATTACAATTATTTTAGAGAACCAGGCAGAAGTGTGTGCAAGAGCAGCAACATTTTCAGGAATTATAGGCAGCTTTGAAGAGACACCCAGTGCACTTCCAGCATGTGATAAGCTGTCTGTCTACATTCCTAAGGACATGCACCTTTGTAGAGGTACTCAGTTTATAAGAATCTAACAATATGAACATGTGTACCTGTATGTGCTGTAAGTAAATAAATTGTACAGGCAACAATTAACCCACAATACCCAGACAACCTGTCCCTGTCACTTTTTCTGGACAAACTATGTGATATGTATTTTATATGGTTTCCTGTGGCGTTGCTGCAGCATTGTTATGCCTATACCTGTGTATTCCTCCTATTGTAGTACTGTAGAGTTGTGTCATCTGTAGTTCCATGTGTGATGCCCCACCACTGGGACCAGTAATCAAGGAGCCTCAATCCTCACTACTAGCACCACTGGGGGACAGACATTGGGAGGATGACATGTTACACACCCATATTTCCAGATGCAGCTCTCTGCATCAAGGGCAATTTCCCTTAAGAGCACACAGAGACCACAGCCAGTCCGGGGCTGGTTTCTTCCTCTTTCTTCAGGTCCCCAATAAGACTCCCCACTGACACAGCTTATAGAGTTGAGATCTCAGTTGAGTGCAAGTCAAGATCTCCAGAACCCTCTCTGTCCAACCAGTGCTTTGTGTCCCTGCCCAAGTAGCTGACACACATACTCTTTGAGGTTTGATTTATACACACACATACCTGGGAAAGGCTGACACAGGTTTACCAGCTATTCTCCCTTCTGCCCAGACTATAAGACAGTTTCCCCTGCCACCAGCCACTCCTTATCAGCTACTTCAAGGTCCTTAACAAAGGGTATCCGATCTTATTGTGTAATGTTACTGTTAATACAAATGGCAGTTTTACCAACAGCAGGGCTATTAGGAGTGGCCTGCAAAGTGTCACCAAATAAATATACAAGTACTCTCAGAACTTAAATATATCTAGACAGATCAGCCACAATGAAAGGTTTAAATATATTTAATAATAAATAATAAAAGAACAAGAAAATACTCAGTATATACTTACAGTTACATCAGAATCCAAAATCACAGGAAATATTTAAAACAACATTGCAGGACAGTCTCAAATAAATAAAGAAAGACATCTAAGCTAAGCTTTGCTATAGTCCTGACGGTATCTAAGAGAACTACTGTACCTTAATAACTTACTTCAGAACAAGCAAGGCAGATGTGGTAAGTGCATCTTGATGTGGTCAGGTCAAAGTCACAATACAGATATAGTCTGTCTGTATTACTGCTGGGGATACTTGCAGAATGACATAATTTCCCAGGCTCAAAACAACCATAGATGTCAGCTGGTAGCATTTATAATCTACCTGTGAAAATACAGACAAGGGCTTCCCTCAGATCTAGGCAGATCCTGGAAGTCATAAAATAATTACCTTCCTACACATTTCAAAACTAGTAATTATTTCACAGTAGAGAAAGCACCCTTGTATAAAAATTGTCTGTTACTGCATTGAAACTGAAAGATAACATCTTTTTATGGCCCAGCCATAAAGTAATTTAATTTCAACTATTTTTCTGAAGTTTTGCAAGTTAACCTACTGTGTTCCAGTTTTGCCTGTTAAAATATATACATTTAAACAGTTACAATAGTGTATAGACATTTCTGTTCTTTTCCAGTAGGGTACACTGCGGATACATATTTAAACTCAATACTTTACAAACCCTTTTCAACATGTCTGTACAACCTAGGTTGATATTAACATGACATACATTTCTAATAAGGTTGTAACACTAGCATCTTACATGAAGCATGTTGACATTCACAAATGACACATAACCATTTACAAAATTCCAGACAGCTGTGCTGGCAGTATCACTCTTTGTCACATTTTTATATAAATCATGTTGATGTTCACAAATTACATAATTATTTACAAAATTCCAGATAACTGGGCTGGCATTTCATGACATTGTGCATGTCCCCCATGTAAGCAAATGGGATGACAGCCTTCCCATGTACATACCTGTCAGTCCTAACAAAGAAACAAACTGAATCCTGCATAAAGTGCATTTGGACCAGAATATGTGACAGGTGCAACAGATTTATGTGTTCCCATATATATCCTTCCAATTATAGTATGACACATTTCCATAGCTATTTCTTTGAGTATAGTGTTGCACTTCTAAGTTCATTGTCCATTAGATGAGATATTAAACTGAGACCTCATCTGTCTGTGTTAATGTTAGATGCTGTTGGATCTTTTACATCTACTTGAGTTACCCAAAAGAGTAGGAGGAAGTTTCCCATGCCCTGGCCAAATTTCCCCTAGTAGTTTAAACACCACTAAGGGTCTCCCCTGAATTCATGTTGCTAACCTAGTGTGACTAACCTGGTTGACAAAGGATATTTAAATTAAAAGTTTTAAATTAAATCCATGATTTTATTTATTTTATTTTATATTTGTTGGCCAGGATTGTCAAACTGAGCTGAAGAGCCCTATTTCAGCGGAGGCCCGGAGAGAAAAGCTCCAACATATTATACAATTTTCATTACAAATTAGCATTAAACAGCAATGTTACAGGATTACTACAAGGCATTAAGTAGCAATACAATGTTATACAGTGTCAATAATCAGGGGTATAGCATAAGTATTTCAAGATGTATAAAAAGAAAAGAAATATGTCATTAAGATGAGTATAGTTTTTTGGGGTAAGTGGTTAAAAAACAGTTTTATCATGATGTAGTTGCATGAAGGAAAGACAATTACAATAGAATGTTTCTCTGAGGCAATTTGCTTAATAGATTTTAGAAGACAGCAGAAAGAGTAGTCAAGGAAGATTAGAGAGAGCTAGTGAGAAGAGTGAGTTAAGGGCAGAAAGTAGATTAAGGTATGAGAAGTAGGGGATGTTTAAGGAGGGAGAGTGCAGTGGCAGGACCAGTGACTTTTAAAGTGCTCTTTGGTGGCTGTCTTAAATTGTTTAGGATGTGTAAGAGTCCTGATTTCTAGTGGGAGCCTATTCCAGGCAATAGTAGGGTGATAGCTGTACATGTTGCGTCCAAATTTAGACTTGGGTTTGTAGATTTGTAGTAGGTCTTGGTTAGAGCTTCGGAGAGGTCTGGAGGGAGAATAACAGGAGATAAGAGCGGATAGTGCTGGGCAGTAGGAAGGCTGGCATAGGATAGAATGGATGATCTGGAGCTGACAGAGAAGCTGGTTGGGTAATTCAAGCCAGTTTAGGTGTTTTAGAGAGAGACAGTGATGGGATTTGTAGGTTTGTTGGGCAGCAAATCTAGATACCTTGTTGTAGGTAGATTTGAGTTTGGTCAGGAGTGCTGAGTTAAGATTTGTGAGAATTTGAGAATTGTACTATAGACTGGGTAGAAAGTAGGTGAGAGAGAGAGTAATCTTGGCTTCAGAGGTAAGGAATTTATTGTTACAGTAAAGGAGCCCTATCTTTGAATGTGTCTTTTTGATACAGTTATTAACATGCAAGTCAAATTTAAGCTGATCATCGATGGTTATGCCTAAGAGCTTAGTACTGGATTCTACCTGAATGGGAGTGTTATTAAGGGACTGTATGGAGAAGGAGGGTTTAATGTTTATGAACTTTTTAGGTAGAAAGAGTAACAGCTTTGTTTTTTAGGGTTAAGGATGAGCTGGTTGTTGGAGAGTCATGTTTCAACTAAGTTAAAAGATGCCTGAGTAGCTGAGAAGAGCTTAGAGGGAGAGTTGGCTGTTGTGATGACTGTAGAGTCATCTGTGTATTGCACTAAAGATGGCTGAGGACAGGAGGTATAGAGCTGATTAGTAAAGATATTAAAAAGTAAAGGCCCTAGGATAGATCTTTGATGTACCCCCATTTTGACAGGGAGAGGAGGGGAGAGTGCAGCGTGCTATCTCACTGATTGAGATCTATCAGTGAGGTAGCTGGAGAACCATGCAACAGTATCAGAGGAGAAGTTGAAGTTATGCAGTTTGTGCAGGAGAAGAGTGTGAGACAGTATCAAAAGCTTTTGAGAGGTCCAAGAATAGGCAAGAAATAAGTTTATGGTCATCCATGGTTATAGAGACTGTGTTCAGGAAGGATAATAGAGCTGTAGTTATGCTGTGTTTGGGTCTGAAGCCGTGTTGAGTGGGTTTAAGCAGATTTTCCTCTATTAGATACTGCATAACTTGTTTATGAATAGATTTTTCTAGTACTTTAGAGAGATGGGAGAGGATAGCGATAGGTCTAAAGTTGGAGATATCAGAGGAGTTACCTCCTTTGTGTATACGTAGAGTGTAGCATTGTTTCCAGATGGAAGGGACTTTAGATTCAGAGATAAAGCAATTAATTAGGATAGATACAGGGAGAGCAAGAGAGTCAGATGCTAGTAGAAGAAAAGTGGAAGGAATATTGTCAGCTGATGCTGAGCATGGTTTTTATTTAGAGAGTATAGTTATATCTCTGCTTTCATTTCAAAAGTAAAGAAGAAAACAGTATGTACACTGACAGTTTTGAGCAGTGTTTATGGTAATGTGGGGACAAGTAATGAGACACCAAAATGGTGGGGGGTAGGCTGGTCAATTCCATTACCTTGGGCCCAGTTTGACCATGATTTGGCTCTGTACTCCAGGCACATCAGGATGGCAACAAAAGACTGTATGCTTCTTTTTGCATGGACACCTTTATTGTGCATGCCAGAGGGCCTCATTTGTAGTAAAGGCACTCAGCTCACTCCAGTTTGCCTTGTTGACCACTGCCATGATGACACATGTGAAGACAGGGGCAGGGTAACAGACTGCTATGGACACCCATGCAGGGTTTGGTGATGATGATGATGAAACACAAAACAGTACTGTCTGTCAGTCAGATGATGTAGTGGCATTGACTCTTTCCTGAGCAAACATCTGGTGTAGTCTCTCCCACAGATAAAAATGAGGCTGTGTAATCTAAACATTCACAGTTCCTGTTGGAGCCGGGCTATGGGTACTAGTGATGACTCATTTTTAGCTGTGAGAGCAGATGAGTGCACTGTATGTGGTGTGGGTATTTTCCTTGCAGCACAGCCTTGCAGGAAGGCCCCATGTCATCACATGTCATAGTCATTCCCTGATGTGAGTGGCACTCAGAATCAATCAGCAGATATGTCAAGCTATCATGTGGGTGCAGTCTGCAGTTATCCAGTCCAACATTGTGCTGTGGCTGTGTTGCATGGTATTCATGATCTTCTCTGACAGCACTGCCAGCAACTAGGTGAGGACATGGAATCTAGGGACATTGTAATGATTTGTCTTATGAAGTCTGTAGGGGCATCCACTGCTTCCATGTCCATCTCCATGTTGGGGATTGCCAGTGCTACCACCATTGCTCAGACTGGCAGAGGCTGCCCTAGGTAATGGTAGGGTAAATTAGTGGGATGGCTTTGTAGGGGGGCATCATAAGGTGCGCAGTCTATACTTGTATCATGAAGTACCTGACAGTATGCTATCCCTGGGTTGTAATAACACCTAACCTCCACTGTTAAAACACATCACCAGCAGACTCCATCTAAGTCATGGTCATGAAGTCTCATAAATCCCTGCCACTGGAGACGTGAAGTCCTACTACAATAGCCTGGTGGAATAGATCCATGTTTTTGTGCTGTTGTGGCAACCCAGCCATATCACTGGCAAAGAATCCATGTCTTCCATCTCCTGTGGAAAACGACCCCCTAGCCAATGTGCCTTGACAGTTATGTATCATCATGTCACTAACCACCTCTGCACATGGTGATAGCTGTGACCCATTCCATTCCCCCTCTTAGCTGATGTTTGTAGAGATGTGCCATGCATAATGTTGCCTAGTTTGGCCATGTACTGGCCAGCATAGCTTGATATTAACACTCATGAATCATTTATGTTCTGATTAACCCACACTATGAATATGTGGGTGTAATGGTGCACAGCTCAGCACTATATGTCACTGCTTTCCTTGTTTTGACATGTATTGTGTCATCACTATTTCAGGAGTGTGGTATAATTGCTGCTTGCTCCTATCCTATCTCACTGTTATTGGCCAGTGATGGTGCTGTCCCTTTAGTGCCAGCCATAAACAGGCAAACAGAGAGCAACCACGTCGAGTAAAATACCATAAAACTTTATTTTCACAGATGAGCTCTTTCAGGCCATATGCCCTTCATCAGATAACACACAGTATAAAACCTCACATATTTAAAATAAGTATCAACCTATCACATTTCTATAAATTGCCCTCCTTTTCTTCAGGATGGGTTTTAAAGGTATATAACCATTAATACCAGGAGACCTATCTGCTCCTAATCTCACTATCCATCTGGTTTCAGCACATTCTGTTTCATTAACCAAATTGCCCCCCCTGGTGTTTGGAATCACAACCTGCATCACCATAAATAAAAATGAATGTGAAGGATTATCCTTTATATGTAATGCCAAAGCATTACGCTCATTACCAAGTCTAATATCTGACAAATGTTTATAAATCCTGGTCTTAAACATATTGTTGGTTTTTCCCACAAAATATGTGTCACATCCTTGACATACACAAGAGACGAAAGATTTCGGAATGACTAGGGGGGATAGTGATAATGTTGTTAACATTTCAGATATTATTCTGGATGACATAAAATTGGAAGTACTTAACAAGGGACGGACGTTTATACCGGAGGCTCTAGCAGAGCACAGTCAGGTGATTTTAGATATTTTAAGTTTCGTAAGAAATGTGATGTTAAAACAGATGTATCAGGATACTAGAAATGTCGTTGGTAGTGCAAATAAGAATGTTAGTAATGCTTTAAAACTTAAACATTCTAGTACTTTTATGCCACTTTTCAATCCAGCATTAAATGTTTTTATTAGAATATGTGAACAAGAATTTGAAGAGCATTTTAATACATTTAGGAAGAAAAAGTTTTACAATTTAACTCTTGAACAGAAGAAAGCGTTACAAGAATTAACACAAAATGACAGCATCGTTGTGAAACCAGTAGATAAGATGGGGGGGGGGGGCAATTGTTATCATGAATAAATCAATGTATTGCTCCAAATTAAATATGATGCTTAGTGATGTGCATACTTTTACTAGGATGAGTCCTATTATGGTTAATAACCATATAGAGAAAGTACATAGCACTATTAGGAACATGCATTCAGCAGGTTTTATTAATGAGGATCTTAGTGATTTTTTGTTCATACAAAATCCGGTCACACCGATGTTTAAAGCCCTCCCTAAGATTCATAAGGATGCTAAAGACCCACCCCTGAGACCCATTGTGTCAGGCAGGGGTTGGGTCACAGAGCACATATTCATCTGGGTGGAGACTACACTTAGACCCATAGTAGAGGATGTTCCAAGGATTTTAAGGGACACAGCACATTTTTTGGGTTCTGTTTCAGAGTATTTATCAACAAGTAATGAGACAAGGTCAATGTTTGTGACATTGGATGTTAACAATTTGTTTACTGTTATTGATAATACTTATGGAATTCATGCAATAGAACAGTTACTATGCTGCAAAACACAGTTTAATAATGATGAAGTTCAATGTGTGTGTAAATTATTGCAAGTTGTTTTGGAAAATAATGTGTTTTATTGTCAAGGCACGTATTATAGACAAAAACAGGGTGTTGCCATGGGCACACCCTGTGCCAATTCATACGCCAACCTGGTATTGGTGTATTGGGAAGATCAGGTTATATTTAATTCGACACATGCATGGACACAATATTTACATTTGTATGTACGTTTCGTAGATGACGTTTTTTTCATATGCGATGGAGACATACAGCAGTTAGAAATGTTTGTTCAATATTTAGAAGATAATTCTGCATTTTTTAGGTTTACTACTCATTATTCTACTATCACTATAGATTTTTTAGATGTTAGAATGGAAAGGGATGTGATGGGGAGGGTTACCACCTCACTATTTAGGAAAGAGTGTTGGCGTAACAATTTACTTCATTATGACAGCATGCATCCACGACACACTTTTGACAACATAGTCAAAGGACAAGTGTGTAGGATTTCCAGGATATGCAGTGAGGATAACAAATTTAATGAGGAAGTGGAACGCTTCCAACATAATTTAGTAGGAAGAGGTTATAAATCTGACAGGGTAAGTTCCCCAATAGATCATAGTAAAATTAAGAGGAACAATACAGCTAAACCCTGGATGAATAGAAGGACGCATGATATGGTAAGGGAGAATAGAGCACCTATTAAAGGTAATGATAGGGAGGGCATTAAGATGGTCCACACTTACAGCAGTGACGTGGGTAACATTTGTGACATCATTAAACGACACTGGCAAATATTGTATACTGACCCTGAACTTAAGACACAAATAGGGAATGCTCCGAAATTTATTTTTAGGAGGAATAAGAATCTAAAGGATATGTTATGTAAGGAACCCAGTAATAAGAGAAGCATTAGTATTAACAGTAAAGGTACCTTCCCATGTTATCAATGTAAAGCTTGTCATTTTATTTTGCAATCTCAAGTGTTTGTACACCCCAGGACTAATAAACAGTATGTTTTTAAAGGATATGCTGATTGTAAAACCAAGAACTTGGTATATATAGCTGTATGTCAAGGATGTGACACATATTATGTGGGAAAAACCAACAATATGTTTAAGACCAGGATTTATAAACATTTGTCAGATATTAGACTTGGTAATGAGCATAATGCTTTGGCATTGCATATAAAGGATAATCCTTCACATTCATTTTTATTTATGGTGATGCAGGTTGTGATTCCAAACACCAGGTGGGGCAATTTGGTTAATGAAACAGAATGTGCTGAAACCAGATGGATAGTGAGATTAGGAGCAGATAGGTCTCCTGGTATTAATGGTTATACCTTTAAAACCCATCCTGAAGAAAAGGAGGGCAATTTATAGAAATGTGATAGGTTGATACTTATTTGAAATATGTGAGGTTTTATACTGTGTGTTATCTGATGAAGGGCATATGGCCTGAAAGCGCTCATCTGTGAAAATAAAGTTTTATGGTATTTTACTCGATGTGGTTGTTCTCTGTTTGCCTGTTTTTGGATATTCCTGGATTTTGCTACGTGCAGAGGACTTTGGTGCAAGAGATTGTTTTTTCTTAGCTTTTAGTGCCAGCCATGTCTGTACATGAAGTGACTGTACCCAAACCACTAGTTTGCTTACCTACTTTTTCACAATCACATTATGAAGAATGGCACTTTCTAGAAATATCCTGAATGCCTTAGTAGGGTCATACTGTAGTGTCTCTCCTAATATATCAAGGCAGCAAGCATGGACTCAGAGTTGGCTTATGACATGCTCAGTGAAGTTACTGGTTTAAGGTTGTACTGTACTGGAGTTCAACAATGTGCTGTCAGATCCATATAAGTGCCAATAGCCAGGGGTCTAGCAGGTATCCAGCATCACCTGCAAAACAGTTACAGAATATGTTGGATGGGTTACTGCATTTGGATAGACTGTACATGTAACCATTCACATTTCCCTTAACCACAGTGCTGCACTTACCAACCAGAGGACTTATAAGAGGTAGTGATGCAGCTGCAATGTTTGTCATACGTATGAATCGTGGAAACTGCATGGGTGCTGTGCAGGCATATTGGTCATAATCCCATGTGCATCACATGGTAGTTGACAGTTCAGGGAACAGCGGCCTATCTTTTCTCTATACCTTGGTGGTCAGGTTGGGCTGGGGTAATTATTGCTACATGTGTGTAATCTTTTCCAAGTAGTGCCTAAGAGAGGTGAGGAATGGGACAAAAGCCACATATAATTGTGGCCATCTCCTCTGGTGTGCTAAGAAACCAGATATGCTCATCTGTATGTGGAAATACTGTATCAAGGAGCTTGTTCAGTACTGTAAACGTAGAGGCCTGAGAAAAACCTAATGTGTCTCCTGTTGGTTGTTGAAAGGTTTGTGTAGCTATGATGAAAAGCACTATCCACACCTTGGTCTCCATAGGAATAGGAAGGCAGAACATTCCTATAAGTTCCATATGTGGATAATACGTATCAACCAAACTTTGCATTATGTCCCAGTCTATATAGCACTAACTGATAACATCTTGGTCAGTAAAGTTATGGAATATAACTTGTTGCTGGTAATTTTTTTCTAGGTACTTTTTTCCACCTGTCAGTCTTCATAAAGTATCCCCCTACTGAACCCAAGACCATTTATTTCCTGAGTGTGGGGATTCCACAAGATCTGCTAGGTCAATAATTATCTGGCATGAATCATCATAGAAGAAGACATTGGAAACTTTGTGCCCAAGCCCTTATGGAATGAAGGCTTTTGTGATGTAGCTTAGCCCCATTCCTGGGTGAGAAAATAATCTGCCTGCATTACTGTGGGACTTACAAGCCTTTCCTTTCTGAGTGCATGTTTGCATGCATTTGTTAATGGGGGCTACCAGCAGGCAATAGATTGGGGACCTGAAAGCCAGAACACCCACTACAATGTTGCTTCTCCTCCAAGAGATTGTGCCTGTACATGCCATACTCTGCCTTGACCTGCCCCCATCCGCCCGATGGTCCCTATCAGTGCCATCAGGTGACTGAGCTGCTAACCAGTCCTGGGTCTCCTGGTTCCTAGTCAGGTCTGTAACACTTTACACCAGTGGAGCTATTGCCAGTAATGTTTTCATACAGCCAGACACCTCCTTGGGAAGTAGTGATGCTAACGGTTACTAGAAGCTGCTGCTACATAGCTGCCTCTGTGAGTCTGAGCTTTTTTGTTACATGCAACTCCAGTATGTTGGGGATGCTTTGCCTTTTAATAGTTTGACAGACATTGTTGCATAGCTTCTGTCACTTATAGCTATGAATCGGCTTTGTTGTAGTGTACTGGCTCACTGGCCATTTTGCACAGGAATGATCGTGGCCTGAGTGATTGACAAGCCTAATGCCTGGGAATGTGGTATTAAAATGATGAATGATTGGCATGACATGCAGATTTGCCAACAAAATCATGCATGCATTGATTCTTGATAGCTTCTTTCTCAAGTAAGATGGTTTCAAGATAGTATTGCATAAGCACTTTGTTTGTCTGTATTCATGTATTTGCGCTTGTCTAGCCCTGTAAGACACTTTTATTTATTCTTTCTAGTAATGCTGAACAAATGGATGTTTGGATTTCAGTTTTTCATTTTCCTTTATTTTGTATTATATTTAAATATGTGACTGTAAGAAAGATTAACTGTAAAAATAGTTAAGTGAAATTCACACACCAAAAGTGACAAAACCATGGGCTGCTGCTGCAGGAATACATTTTTTCTGTAGGATGCAATGTCCTAGAAGTTCATAATAGTAAGTAGTTGGTCAACAAGGGGAATGGTTGCTACCAGGTAGCAACATTTTGATGTTAGATTTGCCTGTGACAGCAGGAGTATTCATTGTGTAGTTTTTGTTTACTCTCTTCCTCAATGTAGTATATACTCAGAGTTGGTATACTGAAGTAGTGGGGGGTGTGGGAAGGTAAAGCAAAGGGAAACAGTACAGTAAACAGCTTAATGTTATTTACATACACGTTTACCTTTCCTTAATTAAGCCGATCAGAGAAGCATGCATGCAGCACTGTAATCATTACCTATAAAGATGAGAGAGAAATATTTTAATAGGCAGGTATTGTCTGTTACTATTCCAAGGAGTCAAGTTGCTGTGGTAATGTGTGCACGTGTGGTTTACATAAAAATAAATCGTGAACAGCAATGAAACAACTGTCTTCAATACTTAGTTCTCGTGGCAAGCTTGACACGATTGCTGTTTCACTTTCATTGAAGCGAAATAGATCAATACTGTCTAAATTCTTTTTTTTTTTTTGGTGTTTTGATAAACGGGGGAAATGACTACAGTGTAGCGAGTAGCCTCCTAACTCTTTAATTAAACTGTGTTGGTTTCCATAAATACACAAGTCCACATGTATGTGATTGTGCATCCTTATCCGAATTAATAGTCATGTGGATGAAAACCACATCATATTGCTTATTCATGAGTAGAGTAAGACATCAACCTGCTGGGACAGGGTTTGGGTGGTGCTTGCTACTGTGCATCCAGTGAGCCAGTACAGTAAAACATTGAATATGAATCTAGACTGTGTTCACCTTGTATACAGTTACATCTGTCTGTGGCCTCATATCCTTACCCAACTGCATTTGCATGTAAAACAGTCATTTGCCTTTATTCTCCATAGCACACTTCTGCTCATTGCACTGTAGTGCAAAGTAGCAGTATGAAGGTCTACTATCTTTTGCATGGTAGCTCACAACTTTTTCCACAATCAGAACATGCTTTAAAACTTTACTGTTAATCTTTGTTGAGCTCAGTCAGTTCTATTGTTCTTTTTTTAATTAGTAACAAGTGATTTATTACATTCCTTATTCCTACAATTTTGTTCTGTGATTTATTTGGCACATGTCTTAAATGTTACTAAGACAATATGGCATATTCCTGTCTTCTACACATATTACTGCAGCTGTAGCAGTGACAATGGCAGTAGTAGTGCAGTGTAAGCTTGGTTATAATTTAGGATGAAATTGCTATGTTGTTGTAGAGAAGGCAGAAAAATGGTAGGGATGAGCAGTAATTCAAGATGGAAATGTTTGTATTAGTGTCACATTCAAGCCTCTTCATCTAGATTCAAACACGGTTTGCACTTGGGACAAGATGCTTTGCTGAATCAAAATGCTTATAAGAAAACCTCTAATCTTGACTTAGCATCTTGCCCTAAAACCAAACTGATTCTTTAATTGGTTTTAAGTTCTCAATAAGAATGAAGTTTTCTTGAGCAAAGATAGCCATAAACCAATAGTTTACCCAACTACAATGACTACACTTAAGACGTCATATTTTCACTTTCCTTTGTTAATGATTGCTGGAAAGCCACGGCAGTTAAAATGTTTTGAGAATGTTAATTGCAGAGTACAGCAGTAGTTAAGAAGAAGCAAACAGTAATATGCAGTCCTCACAGTTTTAACTGATTAAAAAACTTCATAAATTTATTCACCTTTTGACTTTATTAGATTACATACCTCATGAAAGGAGGACATTTGGCTGTAGTCCTGTAATCAATTATAGTTTGTTTCTGCATTTGCCATTTCATTGTTTTTAAGAGTAATTATTTCCAA
Source organism: Protopterus annectens (assembly GCF_019279795.1). Classification (NCBI taxonomy): domain Eukaryota; kingdom Metazoa; phylum Chordata; order Ceratodontiformes; family Protopteridae; genus Protopterus; species Protopterus annectens. Next base: position 1,668,478,513 of record NC_056735.1, on the reverse strand, counting down.
AGCTCTTGCTCCATGTTATTTCCCTGTCTGTGCTTTCTTATTTTTGCTTATTTGTATTGCATTGGCAACATTTTGCACATCACTGCACTTGATGGGCTGGTATAGCAGCTTCTTCTGTCAATTAGAGCTGCTGTCCTGTATGTATTCACTGCTAAAAAGAATAGTCTTGGGAAGAAAAGGTACATTATTCTATTAATATATATGGTTTATGGGTGACACTATTTTATAAAAGCCCCTTCTTTATCCCCATCCAGAGCCAACCATTATGCTCTTTACTGCATAGTAACCATGTCAATCAATGATGCAATGGCAGAACTGTACTTGAATGCAGGAAGATGTTACAGTAATTGAACAACGTGTGACAAGGATGTTTACAGTATGCTGTTCTTTGATGAATGTTTGAAACCCAAAACTGCAAGTACTGACTTATTCAGTAGAAAAATAATAAATTTCCAAACTATCTGCTAAAGTTTTAAAATATTTTTGAAAGGTGGGTCTTTCCTCCTGCATCCCTGTTGTGTATGAGAGTAGTTGTACACCAATACCTCTTTTGCTTTTATATATTACTTCTGAGATCACTGCACCTCAGGGTAGGTGAATAGTCCAAGATACCTCAGTCTCAGAATGAATGTATTCCTCTCTGTGGACTTTTATCACTGTACTGAGGATCATAGTTACTGTCTTTGGACTTCTAATGAGCATCCAAGGTGCAAACTTGTTTTCATTATGCATTCTTTGACAATGATGCAGATGGTGCTGGAGCCAATTTTTGTATTTGTGTCAGATGAAATCACACTTGCTTGGATGTCATTTCTCCCATAGGGACAGAACTAGTAAGATTCATGAGTTATTCAATAAATCCATATAGTTATCTCCTGAGAATTTAAATATTGCTGTATGATGGCTAGGGAGCTGCACAGTCATGTGATTTTTCTTGGCATGATGCCACATAACTTTATTAAGTCATTTCTGCTGTGTGTATGTATGTGTGTGTGTGCATGTGTGTGTGCGTGCGTGTGTGTGTGTGTGTGTGTGTGTGTGTGTGTGTGTGTGTGTGTGTGTGTGTGTGCGTGTGTGTGTGATGACCGTGCCCTGGCCCAGCAATCAAGGAGCCTCAATCCTCACCACTAACACCAGGGAGGTCGTCTCCTAGAAGAGAAAAGGATAGGATAACTAATACACACAGTAAAGTACAATTTTCCTTACGTGCACACAGAGATCACATTCAGTCTGGAGCTGGATGCTCCCTTGCTCATCAGGTCCCCAATAAGACTCCCCATTGGCACAGCTATAGTGTCCAGGTCTCAGCCTAGCTGGGCAAGCTAAAACCTCCAGTACCCTCACTGTCCAACCTGTGCTTCATGTCCCTGCCCAAGTAGCTGGCACAACACACACACACACTTTGAGATAAGTATTTATACAACTTCATAGACACTCCTGGGAAAGGCTGACACAGATTCTCCAGCTGTGCCCCTTTACCCAGACCATACGGTAGTAATCCCTGCCACCACCCAACTAATAATATCAGCTGCTAAAAGGCCCTTAAAAGGGTGTCCAATTATTACTGTGCAATATTATTATTATCCAGTGGTAGTATGTCTAATAGTCAAGGCTTACTTTAGAGTGGCCTATTACAATAACCTGCATAAATATGCAATGTACTCTAGAGCTTATCTCTACACAAACCAGCCACATGTAGAAGGTTTTAAAAATATTTAATAATAAATAATTAAAACACAAGACAAATCTACTACACCACAGAGTTATCTAAGAGTTCAGAGATCACACAGAAACTTAAAATAATACCATAGGACAGGTCTGATTTCAAAGAAAAATATCTAATTAATCTTTACTAGCTTTAACTATTCCTACAAGAAATCACAGTGCTAAAACTTACATGTGAGCATAAGGCAGAGTGCTGGTAAGTTGGATATCCAAGATTAAAATGCTGTTAGTCTCTTGTCAGAAATAGTATTTAAACATTGCTAACAAACATGTCTCTATGGCCCTCCCACATTACATCATTTTTTGACTCTTAGGTTTTTCCAGTATTCATATTGCATCATCTTAACACCTGGTCTGAGTTCTCAGGCCACAAACTGCATTATTTAGTCATTCATATGTATACTCTAACAGAACCCAGAGCAATAAAGCACATTCCACATCTACATTTTTGTCATAAACTTTAGCCTTAAAACAATGGGCATGAAACCTTCATCCAGACGCATTGGAGCCAAATTCTAACATGAAAGGGAAACAACATGTTTCACTGGGCCAGTAGAGTGCAATGTTGTCACATATTTTGCAGTTCCACATTTCACCGTATTGTTTTACACTCAAGAAATATGCCTGTATTTTACATTTATTTACAAATGCCAGAATTGTGTATCAAATTCTATTTGACTAGGCTGACAGCCTTTGCCCATCTCTCCCCAATCGTCACAGTGTGTGTGTGTGTGTGTGTGTGTGTGTTTGTGTGTGTGTGTGTGTGTGTGTGTGTGTGTGTGTGTGTGTGTGTTTATGTAGAGGGTACCATTTCTCATGCATTTCAATATTGTGTTGAGGCTCATTCTGGGCATATCCTGTATGGGTGAGGGAATGAAAATTTGTCATGTACCCTTCCTTTTACATTTTTACCTTGTCTAGTGCAGGACAAAAAAATGGAGCTACATTGATTGTTGTTAATTGGTATCTGGGTTGGAGAAGTTGTCATCTCATATCCTTTATTCATTTGGAGGTAATGTTCTTTTGTTGGCGGTATCATCTTAAGGGTAAGAAATCCAGGTTAGACATACATTTACAGAGGAAAATAAACACATGTGAAGGCAATCAATCTGGTTAAAAACGGAAGAGGGCAACAACCCTTGCTTCCTCTTTTATTATAAAGCACATGGTCGTGTGACATCTCTTGACCTCTCCACACCAACGACGTCTGTGTAAGAGCACACATACAATCATTCACTCTCTTTTATTAGTATCAGCCAACACCCCCACTTGCTCTTACGCTGTATACAAATACATTTTAAGAACATATTTTTGGATAACTTTTCTTTCACATTCCAAATATGTAATACATGAACTTTTCATTTCGTAGCAGGTTTAGTAAAGACATCTGCAACCACATCCATTGTCGGGCAATATTCAATGCTTATTTTGTCATCATTAAGTGCTGACCTGACAAAATGATACTTAATGTCAACATGTTTACATCTCTGTCAGCTTACTGGATTCTTCGACAAAGCGACTGCTCCTTGATTGTCCTCAAATATTGTTACTGGCACATACTTGCATTCTCCATCCATTCCACTCAACAGCTGCACAAGGTACAACCTCCCCTGTGTTGTTGCTAATGCCATGTACTCTGCCTCACACGTAGATAAAGCTACCATTTGTTGCTTCTTTTATTTCCATGAAATAATAGGCCCGTCTCTATTGAGGCTAAAACAATAACCTGTTGTACTACATCTATCGTTTTGATCTGTTGCCCAGTCTGTATCACTGTATACTATAAGCTGAAGATTCCCTTCACTTTTCTTGTAACACAGCTCTCTGTCCAATGTACCTTTTAACTATTTTAACACGTTTAGCTAGCATTAAATGAGAGTCACTCAGTTGTGACAAATATTGTGAAAGTTTACTTACAATCCAGCTAAGATCAGGTCTCATGCTTGTCATAACATATATCAAACTACCCACAAGCTCACAATATTTTCTTGGATCTGTAGATTCACTCTCACATTCAAAGTTAGTTTTTTGTTTGGAAGGGGTACTTCTTACTTTACAATTAGACATGCCAAATATGTACCTCTTTTGGTTCATCTTTACTTCACCACTATTCTGGGTAAAGTCAATGTCTAGAAAATATCTTAACTTTCAAATCTTTCATTTTAAATTTAGCTTTGAGCATTTCCTTTACATCATTAGTGATTCATTGTCACTAGCTGCTATAATGAGATCATCAACCCATATAATTAGGACTGTTTTCTCATTTTCCGCTTGTCTAGTGTATACACAGTGGTCTGCGGGGTTTTGGATAAAACTATTTTCACAAAGATAATCGTGCAACATTTTGCTCCATTTATGCCCTGATTGCTTCAATCCGTACAATGACTTATTCAGTTTACAAACCAATTTTTTATCATTATTTGATTTCTTTTCAAAACCTTCAGGTTGCTTCATATACACCTCACAGTCAATAGGAGCATGAAAATAGGCCGTTTGTACATCTATCTGGTGCAATTCTAAATCGTACTGAGCTGCTATCTGGATTAGACTTCATACAGATGTCATACTCGCAGTTGGTGCAAATGTTTCATTATAATCTATACCAGCGACTTGACTGTAGCCTTTAGCTACATATCTAGCTTTGGAAGTCTCAGTATTATCTGCATTGTCTTTTACATTGAAAACCCATCTACCCCCACTGCATTTTTATCTTCTGGCAGTGTGGTGAGTGTAAATGTGTTTTTTTTTTCCTTTAAAGACTTAAGTTCCCCCTTCATAGCTTTGACCCACTTTTCCGAGTTAGACAAACTCATGGCCTCTTTAAAGCTCTGTGGTGTGTTACATATTAGTCGGTAACAATAGTCAACATTAACTGTCACATAATCGTTGTTTTCAACTTTACACTCATAGTCCTTCAAGTATGCAGGTGGTTTTCTCTCTCTTTTAGAGTAGTGTGTATCCTGCCTTTCCTCTTCTTGCCTTACTTTTGTGATTTGACTGTCAGCTTTTGATTCTGACTTAACATGCACACTTCTGGTATTAAGATCTTCATCCATCACTTCTGGGTCTGTCTGAATCTGGCATTCAGTTACATTCTTAGTAATGAACTTGACTAACCTGTGTCTAAGGGCCCTTCCTGTGTCAGGATAATATTCCATATATGATGGGCTGTTTTTATCATATCCAACAAAAATCCCCTTATCACATCTTTGGTCTAACGCCTTTTTATCTTGTCTGTATGCATAACACACTGATCCAAATTCTCTCATCCTTGAAAGATCAGGTTTCTTTCCTGTTAGCATGAAGAATGGGGTCTGCCCCACATGCTTGTTATAACACCTATTGCGAAAAAAAGTATCAGTCATTACTGCATATGTCCATAACTCTTTAGGTAAATCACTCTCTATCAACATACACCTTGTCATTTCGAACAGTGTTCTCCAGTTTCTCTCTGCTGTCCCATTCTGATGGGGTGAGTAAGGTGCTGATGTTTCGTGTCTTATAACATTTTTACTCAATAGTGACTGAAAGTCTTTCGACATGAACTGAGTGCCATTATCTGATACACTTTACCTTCCCATAAGGGGCTGAATCTGCAATAAACTTAGTCGCCTTGACTGTATCACTCTTGGCTTTCAGAAAGTAGACAAATATTATACTCGAGTAGTCATCAGTAAATGCTAAAGTGTACTTAAAGCCATCTTTTGCTACTGGCTCAACTGGGCCTGCCAAATCAGTATGGACTAGTTCAAACACAGCTTTTGCTCTTGCATCTGGTTCTCTGTTTCTGCTCTGTACAAATTTCCCTTGCATACAGGTTTCACAATCTAGGTTAGGTCTTTCAACTTTACCTTTAATTTTCATTCCTTTTACCACTTTTTCTAATTTTGACACATCTTCAAAATTACAGTGACCAAGCATTTTATGCCATGCTTGAATGTCATAACAGCTCTGAGATGCATCATAATGTATCTCACTGTTGTTTTCTTGATTATATGTATCTAAATAATAGTCTATCGCACTCAATTATGTCAAACCTGGTGCTGTTTTTGTAGATGAGTTGGTCCCGGCCTTGTTTAAAGTTGATCAAGGCCCCTTTGGACGTTGCTGCCTTAACATAAAAAATGCTTTCTGGATAAGTCGGGATATACAGCGCCTGAGTCATCATCACCTTTACTTTGTGCCCCTCTGTGTTTAGCAGCCATACCTCTGCATTACCTCTCTTCTGTGCGGCCCTACAGGTTCTCGTTCTGTCAGCTAATTTCACAATGTGTTCCTCCGGTTGGAAAGTTGCATCAAAGTATTTAAACTTTTTCAGGTCGTTAATTATGTGGGATATGGCACCAGTGTCCACCATTAATCCCTTCTGTTTTAATTCATGAATTTGATGCTCGTTTATTCTGAAGACAAATGTGTGATCATCAGCATCAGTTGCTTGTTTCACATTGTCTTTCTTCTTTCGTCTACAGTTACTGTCCCTGTAGCTAGAGTTTTTACGCAAACTACACCACTGTCTCTGGCCTTTATATTCTCTCTGGCATTCTCGTGCCTTGTGTCCCTTTTGGCCACAGCTATAGCATATAATCTCTGCTTTTACTCTTTCCCCAAGGCCACTTGCTTTCATCACATTATCATTACTTACATTGGCATTAACTTTCTCGGTATGTTCATAGCTTCTCAACCTTGTTTTGAACTCACCAAAGCTCAACTTATAATCATCTTGCATGATGTGTACTGCAAATGGTTTAAAAGTTTCAGGCAACCTTTTCAGAATCATCACAATTAGTAATCAGTCACTGAGCTTCTCCCCAGCATTTCTAAGTGCCGTAATGGCCGTCTCAGCCCTAATAATATAGTCTGTGACACTTTCACTGGTGGCCTTCTGGAGGCTTGTTAATTCGGTGTATAGGCTAATTACCCACGGCTTCCCTTTCCTGGCATAATGGTCTCTCAGAATCTGAAGCACTTCTCTACCATTTTCTGCGGCTTCTCTCATGACTAGAGACAAACTTTTGTCGTCTAAGAACTGTATTAGTTCTGCATATGCCTCCTCATTTTTCTCAGCATCATTGCCTTCCTCCTCATTCTTGTTGTCCTCTGCGTCCTGCTGCACATTTTGCAAAATGGCGTCTTTCAGCCCTAGCAAATGCAGGTGTCCCAGAAACTTTGTCTCTCGCAACTCTTAATTCTTCTCATCTCCGTTGAAACATAGTCTATGCATTGGCTTCCTACTTCCATCCTGGGCCCATAACCTGTTGGCGGTATCATCTTAAGGGTAAGAAAGTCGGGTTAGACATACATTTACAGAGGAAAATAAACACACGTGAAGGCAATCAATCTGGTTAAAAACAGAAGAGGGGAACAACCCTCGCTTCCTCCTTTATTATAAAGCACATGGTCATGTGACCTCTCTTGACCTCTCCACAACCAACGTCAGTGTAAGAGCACACATACGATCATTCACTCTCTTTGATTATTATCAGCCAACACCTTTCCATGATATGTAATTTATTTTATAGGCTATGCATTTCTGATATTCTGGGATCATGTCCCTTATTGATGTGAGTGGGACTTTCTGGCAGCAGTACTGTGACTACATGTATCAGTTCATGTGCTTTATAATGTTTCTATATGGCACCTGCTCATTTCAAGGCCTGTCTGGACAGTGTAGCATAAGAGTAGTATGGTAATAGCATTTATAGCATGGTCTTGTAAAAGGAGTCCAGGACTAAATGCTATTCATCAGGCCACCACAGCACATGAGAGTCATGCAGATGTAGTGTACAATCAATGGGCTAATAGTTGGTGCCCATCACATGCTTTGTTATACAACCCACTAGGCTGTGAGTTGGTCTTTATGCTTTTATGAATTAATATAGTATAAAAGGATGTTATTCAGGTTATGATCTGGCTTTTCACTTTCTAGTACTGTTTCCAAACAACTATCTATAAATGCAGACATGAAAGATTAATACCAATGGTCATCCTTTCAAATGTTCATGGTATGAAGAGTATTTCTGTTTAAAGACATTGGTGCTATTTTATATTTCTTTACTAAAGTAATTATAGTCAGACAGAGAGTATAATAATAAATGTTCAAAGACAGCTTGTGAGGTATGCAACCAGCTGTCTTGTATATTTACTTTCATAGGTAATTACCCAATGGGCCTTTTTAAGCCTAGCCTTGTTTTCCAAGGGCAAGCAACAAACCCTGCATCTTATGTCTGCAGGTAAACATCTTGGCCATCATACCAACCAATATCCCTCCTACACTATCCCCAACCCCCACAAGATTATATCACTTCAGATGGGACACAAACCACAGTCCCTTTCTTAGAGAAGTCAATGCCTCATCCTTCAGGCCACTAGGTCATAAAGTCATCTGGTATGCTGAATGTCAACTCTGTTGGGACTCAAACCCACAACCTTTGAATATGTTTAGGTATTTCAGTGGAATTACAGTGTGCAATCCATTTCATAAACATCTTGGCCATTATACCAACCAATATCCCTCTTACACTATCCCCAACCCCCACAAGATTATATCACTTCAGATGGGACACAAACCACAGTCCCTTTCTTGGAGAAGTCAATGCCTCATCCTTCAGGCCACTAGGTCATAAAGTCATCTGGTATGCTGAATGTCAACTCTGTTAGGACCTCAAACCCACAACCTTTGAATACGTTTAGGTATTTCAGTGGAATTACAGTGTGCAATCCATTTCACCACAGAGCCACTTCGTATGACTGTCCCTGTTCATAGACCCCATCACACTGCCTATTGGCACTGCTGCAGACTTCTAGGCAACAAAGTTCATAGTGCTGCATATAAATACAGTAGTTCATGCAGGGAGGGGTCTATATAAATGGGTAACCATTTGAAATTTTAGGACCTGATAGAACCTGTCCCTAAATGCGGAGACAGAATGGCTGAAAGAACAGACTTACATATACTAAGTCCAAGATGGCATTTAGTGGAATATTCTCTTTTCTCTGAGGTATGACAATCTTGGAGTTGGTATATATAAGTTCGGTGGTTGAGAGGGTGGAGGGGGGCTTGTCCACCCCATGCAAAAAGAAGTTTTGAGGAGAAGAGTGATTTTCAGAATTTGATGTTCTCCTGTCCTTTTTTTTTTTTTTTTGATTTTCAGCAGTGTCCATATTGAGGGCCAGCATTTCAGTAGGGGGTCATGTAAATGTACTTACTGGCATACTGCTGTGGTAGGAGACTTGCATAGTATGGTAATTATAGACATCTATACTAGGTAAACTCTGTGCAGAGCAAGGTTCCAAAAACATAAGTATGTATGGCAATTTTGCACACCTGCCCATTTCAATGATGAGAATCAGCACAATGTGACGTGGTCAGACTGGTGATGGAGGTAAGTTGTGGTGTGTGTAAATGGCAGTGTGTAAGTGAAGTTATGTTTGTGTGTCACTGTGTGTGAGAGTACTGCGGTGGTGTGGAAATGTGTCCATGGTCGTCAGCACCTGAATCTCTGTTGCGAATGTGAGTGTATCTGTAGGGGTCTGTCATGGCCAATATGTGGTCTTCTTGGTAGGTAGGGCACTCCATTGTACAACTGTTTCAGATGGGAAGCAGAATGACTCATTGTCATATAAATTTCTATGGAATGAGATGTTGCCATTTTGGGAATGCACATGTCTATGAATCCCCTAATGGCACATTAGAACAACTCAGGACATGTTACACTGCTGTGTTGTTCTCTTTGATTGCCAGCCAATGTGTATTATACCATAAAAGATGTAGCCAAAAATTACAGTGCCTTATTTAAGCTGTGAAGTAATAAAGTGAAAGCTCAGAAACACAATGTTAAAGTCAGCAGTCTTTTTTTTTAAGTTCTGAAATGGCAGCGGATAAAGGATCCCTGAGAATTTGTAATAGTGAGAGAGAGAGAGAGAGAGAGAGAGAGAGAGAGAAGTTGCAGGAGCATATATAATGAGAAAAGAGAGTGGGGAAGTTAGAAGCTAAGGAGAGAAAAAGAGATAAGATAAACAGCAGAGAGGATCTAGGGTAGTTCAGCTTCCCTTCACAAGACTGAACAACAAAGATGTCACTTTGTTGGAGGATGAATTTTGTTCTTCTTCCAGCTTTTCCCAGTTAGGGGTTCCCATAGTGAATCACCTGTCTGCTCATGATTGGCAGTGGAGTTTTACAGTGTCAAGTTGTCAGCCTGGCACTCAACCTTCCACAGAAGGCACACACTCACACCTAGGGCCAATTTAGAGTATCAAATCCACCTGCAGCATGTCTTTGGGAAGAAACCGGAGCACCAGGAGGAAACACACACAGCCACAGGGAGGACATGCAGACTCTGCACAGAAGGCACCCTAGCTGAGGATCAAACCGGAGACCCTTTTGCTGTGAGGTGGCAACGCTAATCGCTGCACCACTGCAGCCAGCCTGGAAGATGACTTTTGTTAACAGTTTGAAATGCCAAACTATGCACATGGCAGTGTGCATTCAGTTAGTCAGATAATTGCATGAACATGTTGCTGCTTTAAATAAAAAGCTATTTGATCATAAAAAAAAGTCACTTGTCATGCATTTGGATGAGGCCTACCAATCTCACTGAACTACAAAAATACTGCATATTGTGTGCAACTTTGTTGGTAGTGCTAATACTGTCAAAAATACCATAAGAAAATGAAGGTCTTCAATGCAAAAATTATCTTTGTCCTAGTGCTTTTGACCTCATGCAGATCAATCTCATTGTATTTCAGAATGACAGCAACTTGAAGGTACTCTCACAGCACTTTTTAGTTATTAATCTAGGGGTGGCCTATGGTACTGAATTCTGGGTAGCACCCTAATCTCTCTGGAATGTGTTGGATCATGATGGAGGGTAAACAGGAGAGGGGCATTGAGAAGGTGCAAAGGGACCCAATGTGCAGCAGGAGGATCCCATATAGTATTTTGCCTAGGGCTCAATTTCATGTAAGACTGAATTGATTGCAGTCAGTCATCTGAGTTGCATGTAGTCAATAAGGTAGCTGGAATAACCTGGTACAAAGGTAGTTTCTGGATGACAGTGATTGACCTCATCAGTTATTTGAATACAGGTAACAGTCATTGACCTGCTGTAATATAACCTTACTCCAACTCCATTCCAGTTACCCCATCAGTTCAGTTATTTTCTGATGTCCCCCCTTGATTTGAAGTCACCAGCTGCCACTAAACAGATTTATGCAGAAATGTGCCACTGTGTAATAGAATATGCTTTCATTTCACAGCATATCTGCATCACATATTGATGTAACACTCTTCTCAAAAACAGGTGAGAATAATAAATGAATATCTGTTCTTGCAGATTGTTGTCTGGTAAGCATACTTTATATTGCCTCTTTCAATTTCTGGTGCCAACAGAGGACATCTGTGAATGCAAAAACAATGCTAGATACCTCCCTAAGAATATTATGTATTGGGAATATTCATTTGCAGCCATGTCATGCCATTAGAAAGGCCAAGGTCTCCTTACCCCTCCAACACATCCCAGGTTGGTTGTCTTTCTCACTTGCACTCCAGAGTCCTCCAGGGCTCAGTGAGAGTTCCACCCACCATACTCCCATCCTCCCTGCCTGCACTGTCAAGCACTCAAGCTGCTAACTGCAGTCAGGTCAACTAGGCCATAGTCAGGACTTGATCATTCTATACTACTGGCAATGGAGGCTCTCTGATTTGCTGCTGGAAAGTTAGCAACAAAAGCACACACACACACACACACACACACACACACACACACACACACACACACACACGCATGCACGCCGCACGCACGCACACACACACACACACACACACACACACACACACACACACACACACACACACACACTGACGATCCCATAAGTACCCCTTTTTGTATAGAAAGAGACTTTCATAAATTAGAAAATAATCAGAAATGCGTAGTTTTAAGACAGAATGCTAAAATACAGATGCATATTCCTTGTTTGCTTCTGATCCACCTGCCTGCTATGTGCTATCTGATGAAATGCACTAAATCCACCCATAAAGTAATAAAATAAACAGCTAGTAGCTTACATAATACATTCATTATAAAATGTTTGCTAGGCGACAGGGTGACTGGTACTGTTGATTTGTCTGCGGTTGATGTCTAGTTCAGAGATTACATATACATGCCCAGAGATAATTGCCTGAGGATATTGACCAGAATATGTTAATAGTTAGCCAGTTTTTTGGTATGGCAGACACATAACTTCACAGTTAAGGAGCAATGGAGAACACAGAGGTATGATTTAGTTCTGAGAATCTTGCACAACAGCTCATAATATTTATGAATAACACCAGAGGTATCAGGTTGATCTAGGTGCAAAATCTTTTATACAGTATCTTTGCCAAAATTGTGCAAACCAGGTGTAAATGTGTCACAACCACCAGGATCAGACTATTGCAAGCTTAGTAAAATTTCACAGAGGGAAATTACTTCACATCCAATATAAAGCATGCAGAAGGCAAGCAGCGAAAACCGCCAGCAAATATGCCTCAAACTATCATAAACTGGGCAGCATTATCTGAAGCCTTAGTACTGTATAGAAATTATCAACTTAGGTAGTGTGTGCAGAAGTAATGCATTCCAATGTGGTGAGAAATGTTACGCAGTGTTGTGAGATGAGCTTAACAGTAAACTTGTCTTATATAAAATCAAGCACTCATTCTTACAAAACATACATTTCAGTGCTATATCTGTTATTTAACTTTTAAAAACCCATAATACAAGTTAGGGAATAAAATAATGCAGCAGTAAAAAAAAAAGAGCAGCATGCACTCTACGTGGATAACTTGACTCCAAACATTTGGCATCCTGAGTATCACACCCAAATGAATTTTAATATCGAGGCACTGCCATTAAGACAGATATCTAGTGTATATGTGTGTGTGTGTGTGTGTGTGTGTGTGTGTGTGTGTGTGGGGGGGAACTATGTATGCAAATAACTTGTTCTAGGTCCTACAGTATGCAAATATGCTGGCCAAAGCAATTTAGAAATAATCCTTAGCTCAGTGAAACCTCATGCTTTGCATACTAATGGTATCCTAGAAGGAGAATTGATTGTACATGTCTGAATTAATAAAGGTGAATTTGGTGATGTTTCTGGTTTACATATATTTATATTTATTTTTAAATATTTTGATGCTAGTGCTGGCCTGATTCTTCTTTTCTACTGAAGTTTTTTAGCTTTGATGTCCACAATCTTTGTAACATGATACTATACCTCTAGGCCCTGCAAAGTCTAAAGATAATAAATGCTTGTGCAGACATAAACCTAGGATCAGTATCAACATTTGACTTTCCTAAGAAGGTTTGCTTGAACATGAGTGTGCTGAAAAATTCTCATTTGTCAGAAAACTAGAATCACCCATATGGCAGAGATGAAACAAGAGGCTGAAATTATTATAAACAAAATCTGATTTATTTATTTACATTTGTTTACTGGGAAATTCCGACTGGACACAGGTCCTTTTTCAACAGAGGCCCAGGGAGAAAAGCCCCACAAGTACAAATAAGAACTCTTATGATAGAAAACATTACAATAGTAGATGATATTTTTTTTCAAATAAGATTTTTATTATTTTCTGCTCAGGAACATGCAAAACACTGTTTGACACTGGAATGAAAAACAATAGATGTGGGAGTGGCTATGGTTCGGATAAATTTAGCTATAGTGGTGGCGGGTGGAATTTGGGGGCAGGATGAGGGGGTGAACTGAGCAGGGGTCTAATCCTCTAGCAAAGGATACTAAGGTAAGTAACTAAGCTGTATAGTACTTTTAGGTTTTTCTTGCTTAATTACAGAATAACTTATCTGTATATTAGGTAGGTTTTAGGGTTTGACTATGTTTTACACTAAATTTCTGGTAAGGGGGCAGGAGGGAGTTTAGAAGTGGGAAAGTGAGGTGAAAACCTAGCATTGGCCTGATTGAGTGTGCACAGCCCTTTAAGGTAACCTTTAAGGTACAAAAAAGCACATACAATTGTTTTCTCTTATTTGTTTTCTTTACTGTAGTATAGGTCCCTGGTGTAATGTGGGGGCTACAATTAAATGTGACAAATGACATCCCTGACATGCTAATGCAGTATATCCAAGGCCCTCCCCTGCAGTTAGACCACATGTGAGCTGCTTTTTCAGCTGACATCATGCACAAGCCAAATAGCTTTACACCATGTACAGATTTGGTTTATTGAAGGATGGTTGTCTCCCCCAAGAAGTTCTATACTGTCTGTTATTGCATGACTTCAGCATTACTGTATCTCCAGTACTTGTACCTATAGATGTAATGCAGACCATGAGTGACAAACAGTCCTGCACATTTGCATGACCTATGCCCCTGGCTCAGTTAGGAGTGCATATGCAAACACTATATAGTACCCTGGATGTGCATAGGATATACATACTCTCTACTGTACCCTGTATGTGTGTCCTATGAGCTCACACCCATTGTGTTCTAAAAGTCCTAATCCTGACATGGTATTTCAGATGTGTGTTCCAAGAACATATGCTTAGTACATGGATGAGATGTGTGATCATCCATTTTATATATTTCATTGCAGGTCTACACTATTTGTAGAACAGTAAATATCTCTTGCATTTGTATTTATTTCATAAGTGGATAAGTGGGTGAAGATGTGAAGCAGTGAGTAGCATTGCTTCCCAGGAAGAAATTTTCTGGTTTGATTGTCAGTTGGGATGTCTTCTGTGTGAGGTCTGCATGTCTTTCTGTCTTTCTTGTGTCCACATGACTTTTCTGTGGGTTGCCTGGTTTCTACTCACTTCATAAAGATGTGGAGTGCATCAATTGGCATTGTCTAAATTGTTCAAAACTGTGAGAATGTGCATTCTGCAATAGACCAGCACCCTGGCCACAATGGGTTTCAATGCTTTCCATCTACTGGCTCCTGGTGTAGATTACAGTGCCTGCTGCAATCCTCTTAAAAGAGAAAGACGGTTATAAAAATGGAATAATGGATGAGTAAATAAACTGGTCTGAGGACATTGTGCATGAAGCAGATGGCACAAATTTCCAATTCAGTATACATTTCATATGAGAATATACATGCTGCAGTTATGTGTCTATATTATCAGCAATGTATCTATCATATCTCATTGTTCATCTATTATGAACTCAGTGTTTAATAGAATATTTCAAGTATGTCTCTTCCCCACAGATGTGTCTGGTGAAGTAACTTACTATCTGCAACACTGGTGTGGTTAGTTATGACCAATTATCAATTTTTTCAATTCAGGTGAATTATTTATCCAGTTTGTGATAACAGCATCACAGTTTTGAACCAGATTAGTGTAAAAAAGTAAGAGAAAAGTAACCAAGAAGTACTAATGTAAAATACTAACAACCACCTCGACCAAAAAAACAGAATAAACTTCAAAAACAATACAACTGAGTCACAAAGGAAGGAGCTGGACACCAAGATGTTCTAGCATGTTAGTTCGATTTAATACTCACCGCTATGACCCCAAAAACATTCACTCACCAATGGGAAGTACGGGAATAAAGTGCATAGCAAGAGTATTTTAATGCCTAATGGAATAACACAGCTGGACTTAAAATGGCCCTTCATTACAGTTAGCCTAATATCCATCCATGAACCTATACCAGTTCCTATATCCTGTCACTGTACAGTGACACCAAATGCACTCTCACAATGTACTTTGTCTGTAAAAATAGTCTAAACCACGCTTGTTTACACTTGTTATATTTCTACTATGGATAGAAAATTGGGTAAAACCTGGGTAAAACTGGCTAGACTTGTAAGGCCTCTTGAACCATTAGTCTATGAATCTCCTATGAACCTTTGAAAGTATTTCCACATTTGTGGGTGTACATTTGTACAGTGCATTCCAGAACTATCCTAACTAACCAAATCAGTGCAGGTAATTGAAAGAGGAAGTGAGTTTGCATTATACATTGGCATTAGTTTAAAAACTGTAAGACATTTCTTTTTTTTTATATAACACCTTTTTGTAATAGCGCTACACAATGGCAGAGCCATGCATGTATTTCTCATTTTGCTGGTTATCATTTATTATTATTATTATTATTATTATTATTATTAGCATTTTAAGTATAAATCAGACTTAATGGGAGTCTTTAGGTTTGAAGACTGTGTATCCATATGTTGTGTGGGTAGGAAAGGTTGGGTACAGAATTTATTAATTCATTAAGGAAGTCTGTTTTGTATGATTGCCAGAGTGTGTGGAAATGGAGTCTTTATGTGGAAGGTTGTCACATGCAGCACATCCTATGAAGCCATTAATGAGTTTCCAAAGTTATTCGGGCTTTCTATCCATGAGTTTTGAGTGGAGTGAGGGAAGTTAGCTTTATGTCTTCAGGTGGCTTTTTTGTCCAGGTTATTGTGGGAGCTAACTTTGTCCTTGGTTTCAGGTGATGGGCATGTTTTTCCAGTTATAAGCTCATTTATGAACCATTTTTATGTATGTATTTATATAGCCAGGTTGTTCTTGGGAAACATTTGTCCTGTACATTGAGAAGAGTGGCTGTTAGGGAGGCTGTAAGATTGGTAGTGTCTGTGTTAATTTGTGATAATTCCTGTTTTAGGGCTGCAATCTTCTTGAGGGTCTTGGCAGTGGAAAGTGATACATTTTGGATGGGGCTTAATATATGTAGCTATTAGGTAAAATAAAATAGAACAGCAATTGTTAAAGTAAGAGGGTAATATGATGGTGTTTGCAGCCTTCTGTGGAATGTCTGTTAAGAGAAGACCAAGTTTAAGGTGCTTTCCTGAGCTAAGGTTGGGTCTGATGAGTACTTTAATTATCTAAGACCAGCAACTGCCTGTGCCTGGATTACTGACTTTCGCAGTTGCTGATTTATTCTGAGTGTTGTATACAAATCAGGGAGAGTCCTGAGGTGATGGTGTTAACACAAACCAGTATGCTTCTCCCCTCTGGGGGGAATGCTCATGTTGGAGGCAGTGCATATTTCAGCTGCTGTATGGACTAGGGATTCATGGGGAGTCCAGGAGGAGTTCACAGTTACAAGATGTGTGCCATGTACCTGTGATGAGTCAACCTGCACCTTCGCATGAGCCTCTGACATGTGGTATGTGTGTAAAACCTCCCAGAACAATGTTGCGGACTGTATCACTATGTCATTGGATCTCGTGTCATCTGTACACTGCTAACACTGCGAGCTAAGGGTGACCTGTCAACATTAGACATATGCTATTCCATAATGCTGGAGTCCAAACCAATAGAACTTGTGAAAGCAAGACGACTTCATACCTTTGGAGGCAGTCACACATATGCTTATTTCCCTCCCATGGCATGCCTAGTATAGCATATGGAGACATACGCAATTTGAAGTACAGGTTGCTACATTTGCAAACAAGGGTTACCTCAAAGGACATTGTAGAGGATCCTTTCTAAATCACAGAGTCATAGCTAGGTCAGCTGGCACCTTGTGCAGTTCCCCAAATTGGTACCCCCCATAAATCTCAAAGTCAAGGACTAAATGAAAACCACAATTTCATCATGGCTTCATAAATTAATGTTAATGCTGCACTCTGGGACTACTGGAAGCTATAGATCACACCTCCTAACAGCTTGCATGTGGAGCAGAAGCCCCTTCATCTCACTGTAATTATGACTCAAGTGAATCAGCCTACCAGTGCAGTGCACTGTACTATATGGATATGTATTAGGTATTATTAACCTGGTACATCCCCTATTGAAACTCAAGTGGAATGGTTGTCTCTAGCAGTCATACATCCAAGCCCCCATGGGTATGAGGATCCTTTGTGCTGCCCCAGAGAAGGATACCAAGAACTTCATCAGTGTGAACTTCTTCTGCGTTTGTGGTCCACCTCCTTTGGTGGATTTGGTATTGGCAGTATCCTTCTCTTTCACGGGGAATGTATATACTGCTTATCATTTAGGCATATACCGAACAGACCTATTATGGTCACCCAAAGCATTCATATCCTGCACACTCCCTGCCCCACCCTGTCACAGAATAACTTGCCAGCATGCCCGGTAATGCACATCATGTGCGTAGAAGACCTGCAGTAATATCACAAAACCCTTGGTGGTAAATGTTTTCAGACATTGCCTTTCTTAAAGGCCTATGTCAAGCACTGTGTACCTGTGGGTTATCCATGTTAGTCACCTGATATGTATGCTGGGCTGTGGTTTCCATGTGCCTATAGCCACTACCCCTAATTCCTCCATTATTCAAAGCCATGTAGTGCTCTCCACAGACCCCCATGTACACACTGTAGCAGAGACAATGACAGCCCTACACCCCCTTTCTGCTTCAACTGATTGGCCCCCATGTAGTGTTATGCACACCTTGATAACACCCCCATGTCAAAGTATTGCCATGCTTTACAGTATGTATAGAGGTCAACATGTCTCTTGAAGAATGTCCTTCCCTCTGTGTCTAGTGTCCATGGCATGCCCCGACCACAGCTGGAATTGACAAAGCCATATAGCTTTACAGTGCCTCCACTCACACATGCCCCATGACATCTGTCTAACTGTGGCTGCCTCCACCACAGGAGTCAATGACATCACCATGGTACATGACCACAAAGGATTTCTTCCCTCATTATTTGCACCTCTTTATCCACAGTTGCTAGGTAAAGTCCTACATTCTGCAGTATTTTGTCTGTAAGCATTGTCATACAAAATAATGATCCTGCTTTTTATCATGTTATTTGGAGCCTAGGAAACCAAAATGTCACTTTAAACTAATGCTAAAAATGATACCAGACTGCCAAGAACACACAAACCACAAGTTTTTAATGGATTAAAAAGAAATCAAAGACACATCACTGGGCGTCATAAACCATAAAACAATTTTAAGCACTTTCATCCCTGGTAATATGGGACTTCATCAGAATAAAGTGCAACATCATATCCATATTTTAAATAATGTAAACTGCTCCCCCAATTAAAAAATAATGAATCTTGTTAACTCATTTAACTCTAACCCTTTCATGTCCAGACAACAGTATCGGGTAACATACACAATACATATATTTTTAAAAACAACTGATAATTAAAAATGATAGTGATAATAAAATCTAGCATTTTTGCCTTATAACTACCTCCCTAATAGTGAATTTAACCCTCAGATTAATGGACTCCCCTCACTCTTAATATATTACCTATGGATGTAATTTTGTTAAGGCCAAAACTGGCTGAAGAATTGTTTTTTAGCTGCCATTTGAGTTCCTTAGCTTTTTTTTCCCTTTCTAAGCAATTCTTCCAAGGACACCCCCTCATGTCATACTGTACACTGTCCACAATATAAAATGCACCTTAATGTGTTTGAAGAGGGTGCTACCTTCATTTTTCTTATTTATGTCATAAATATGCTGATAAATCCTTTTTTTAAAGCTTTTTCTGTTTTTCCTGCATAAAAATATGGACATTCAATGCACTGCGCAATGTAAACCACTTTGCTACTAAAACAACAGTATCTTTGTGTAATATGTATTTCACCATATCCTTTGATATAAAACTTCTCTCCTTCCAAAATATATTTGCATTGCTTGCAAAGCCCACATGCTCTTAAACCTGGGAGAACACTTGTTACTTGACATCTTTCCAAAAGATTCTTAAAACATAATTCCTTTCTATAAACCACTTCTGGTAAAGGACCTAGTTGTTGAAACTGTTCCTCGATGCAGGTATAAATATTCCAGTTTTCCAGTTTTTGCTAACAACATCCTTTATGGCATAAAAATCCACATTGTAAGGAAGATTCATAGCTCTACCAAATTCACTTGCACCCCTTGGCCATTTTTGTTATTAAGCACAAAATCCTTTTTACCCAACAATGGAAAAATATTTTATTTTACCTTGTTGTGTTAACTTCCACCTTAATAGTATTTATAACACCAATAGGTACCACCTTCTCACTAACATCCCACTTAACTTAATACATTCTTCATGAAATGCCAACTCTTGTGATGCCATTCTACCTAACCTTACCATCTGTCCTTTAATTAAACCATTTTTTCTGAAGGTAAGGATGCCAGTTTGTGCAGTGTAACAATGAATTAGAGTAGGTGGGCTTCCTGAAAATATTTGATTAAAATGTTTTGTTGTCCCTATTTTTAGAAATCAGAACATCCAAATAATTAATCTTATAGTGAGAATAACACATAGTAAATTTCAAAAAATCTGCAGTTGACAATTTATTTAAAAAAAATCATTAAGTTTGCCTTTGACAACCATCCAAAATATAATAATATCATCTAAAAATTTACCATACATAGTCCATAATTTATTAAAACTTGAAGTAAATATGAAATTCCCACTGAGCTACCACCAAAATGGCAAACAAGGGAGCACAGGCTGCCGCCATGATCACACCAGTTTGTTGACAGAAGAACTGCCTCTCAAAGTATATGAAGTTGGTACTTAATATTATCTCCATCAAACTTCTGTATAAAATCATTTCCTTATGGTCCAACCCACTATGATGACATAAATAATTGTAAAACCATTCAATTCGTGTTTCATGTGGGATAACCGAAAACAAGTCCTTTATGTCAACTGTCACAAATATAAGCCTGTCACTATACATGTCATTTGAAATTTTAGTTAAAAAATCCCATGAATCCTTCAAAAGATACTTGACATTGGTAACTACTTTTATAAGTCTGAAATCAATGAATTTGGCCATATTACTGGTTTTAGATGATTTTGCATCTACAATGGGGCACAAAGGTAGGTATTCCATATTTTTATGTGTCTCAGGAATTCCAAGCATAGTAGGGATTCTTCAATGCTGAACTCTAAGATAGTCATACTCCTGTTTTGAAATCTGCCCCACTACCCAAAAATCATACAGTAATTTATTGATTTTGTAATAGGCTATATTATAATGATTGATGGAGACCTCATTGTATGTATCACTGTACAATATTGTAAACATCTTGCCCACATAATCATTAAGATTCATAACAACCAAGTCCCCACCCTTACCAGGTTTCATTATGTAATTTGCTTGCCATTAAGGATATGATATAATAATTCCTGTTCTTTAAGGATTAAATTCCTTTTTTTTATTCTGTTATTAGTTTTTAAGACCCTTCTAATATCTTGTCCACAAATTTTCTCAAACAAATAGATCATGGTCCATAGGTTCATAGGTAGGTACTAGGCTATCAGCCCAAAGGCCTACGTAAGCCTAGCCAGCAAGATTCCATAGCTTACACCACCCAAGAAAGTTATGGAGGGGAGGATTAAAAATGTTTGGTCTATAGCAACCAAGGGATAAAGGGTTGTCACAATTATCATTCATGGTAAAGTACAAACTTAAATTGAGTTTCCTAGTAAATAACCTTAAACTGATTAAAATGTTTTCAATTTTTGTTCTCCTAGCATGAACAAATGTAAGGGCGGCCACTGTGGTGCAGCGGTTAGCATTGCCACCTCACAGCAAGAGATTCTCCAGTTCGATTCTTGGCTGGGGTGCCTTCTGTGCGGAGTCTGCATGTCCTCGCTGTGGTCACATGGGTTTCCTCCGGGTGCTCCTGTTTCCTCCCACATGCCAAATACAATGCTGTAGGTGGATTGGACACTCTAAATTGGCCATAGGTGTGAGTGTGTGCATGTGTGTGCCTTCTGTGGAAGGTTGGGTGCCGAGCTGGCAACTCGACACCATAAAACTCCACTGCCAATCATGAGCAGACAGGTGATCTGCTGTGGCGACCCCTAACCGGGGAAAAGCCAGAGGAAGAAGAAGAAGCATGGACAAATGTAAAGTCTTTTTCAAACAAGTTGGCCCATTCCTGATTAATATCGGTACTGCTATAATTTTATAACTTAAAATCACTGTGATCATTAAGAATAATAGGAATTTTACCTACATTTAATTCCTGTAACTCTCCATCCTGCTGTTCCTGTTGTTGGTCCATTGATGTCCCTGCTTCCATGTATCCTCCATCCAAAATCCCCCCCCCATAAATGGTTACCCTTTGGTCTTGATATTTGTTCCTTATTCTCTCTGACCTCCTGGAGGGTGGGGGTTCTAAAGGGATACCCTCACTAAGTGGTACATAACTGGTGTTAAAATTATTAACTACAAGACTATGTGTAGTAGTAGATGCTTGCATTCTTATAACACTTTTGTCACTGGGGGAGGGGGGAATGCATACCCCGTTTCATATTTAATGTTATCTCTCATCAACTCTTTTCTTTTCTAAATCTGACATCAGTAACAATACTTTCAACCCTATCAAAAATACAGTAATATTCCTTTTGTTTAAATGCAAATAATAAGCCATTGTTAATGTTGTTATGCAATTCTGTTAATTCATGCATTAAAATATCCATGTCCTTGAATTGTATTTAATGAGAAGTTTCATATATTCACAACCATGTCGATCAAAGAGATTAATTAAAGCCTGATGCAAAGGTAAACTAGCCATAAGCCCTGCTGGATACTTCTAACACCTAAGGCCCTTAGGTACTCATTGTAGCCTTATACATTCTCTCAGGTAACCGTCTTCCATTTGTAATTTCCTGTTTTACTCAATTTGGCTTTGAAAATACATAATAACTTGTCCATAGAACCATGGTTGGAATTATAAATGTTAGAACTCACCCATAGTTCAATATTATCATTAAACCAGTTATTTATACATTGCCTTGATGCATTCCTTGTTATTTCGCTGCCACATCCTCCAGAAAACATAACATCTCTCTTGCTCGATTTACCTAAAGACTCAGTTACTTCCACAATGGGAGGTCACTGTGTGGGTGTAATATCATTGCTGCTATGACTCGCTACATTGCTATGAGGACTGGTACTAACCATGTGCCTTGTAAAAGTCCTTGGAGGTGAAAATTCCTGTTTTTGCTGTGTTAGTTGGAATATCAATTGAGTAAGGTTACCCACCGAAGCTATGAAAAAATCCAACATCTCCTCATGTGTGGTAGCAGCTTGACCAGCATTGGAAGATGACATAACAGCAACTATGTCAACCAGGAACTGAAAATGCCAATTTAAACTAAGGCCAAAAATGATAGCGAACTGCAGAGAGCACACAAGCCATAAGTTTTTAATGGATTAAAAAGAAATCAAACACCCAACACTGGATGTACATATAAAATGTAAATCAATCTTAAGCACTTTCATCCCTGATAATATGGGACTTCATCAGAATAAAGTGCAACATCTCCTCCATCTCTTAAATAATGTAAACTCCTCCCCCAATTAAAAAATAATGAATCTTGTTAATTCATTTAACTCTAACTCTTTCATGTCCAGACAAGAGCATCTTATCACATACATAATACATATATTTTTAAAAACAATTGGTAATAAAAATGATAGTGATAATAAAATCTAGAATGTTTGCCTTGTAGCTACTTCCCAAATAGGGAATCTAAACCTCAAGTTAATGGTCTGCCCTCACCCTTAATACAATATCTATGGATGTAATTTTGATAAGGCCGAAAATGGCTGAAGAATTGTTTTTTAGCTGCCATTTGAGTTCCTTAATTTCTAACCATTCCTTTCAAGTGGCTCTCCTCATGTCATATTTTACACTGTCCATAGTATAACATTTAAAACTATGTCTGTCCTGCACCTTAATGTGTTTGAACAGGGCATTGCCTTCATTTGTTTTGTATCATAAATATGCTGATAAATCCTTTTTTAAATGTTCTTTCTGTTTTTCTTTCTACATAAGAGCAGATGCATTCAGTACACTGAGCAATGTAAACCATTTTGCTAGTAGAAAAACAGTATATTTGAGTAATATGTATTTCACCATATCCTTCGATAAAAAACATCTCTCTTTCCAAAATGTATTTGCAGTGCCTGCAAAGCCCACATGCTCTTAAACCTGGGAGAATACTCATTACTTGACATCTTTCCAATAGATTCTTAAAACATAGGTCCTTTGTATAAACCACTTTCGGTAAAGGATGTAGTTGTAATACTGTTCCCGGTATATGTAAAAATATCCCAGTTTTTGTTAACATCTTGTATGGCATAAAAATGCTCTAACTCCAATGGCTGAAGTTAGCCTTGCTCTGCTCTGTGATAAGGAAGCAAACAACCACTATGCCCATGGACACAGCCTATTTAGGCTCACAAAGTCACAACACAGCACAGTAGATATTTTATAATGCCCCATTGCAGCACTTTGTTGTGCATCAATTGATTCAAAACTATCTGTACACATGGTGCAACAAGTTTTCTCCTTGAGTGAGTCGGAATGTTGAAAACTATAGCTTGCACACAGATTGACACCAAGGCCCCACCTGGTCCATAGGAAATGAGATATACCAAGCGAGGTTATGTGAACTACTGAGCTCCAGCATGGTATACAAGGAGAGCAAAACATTCTTGCTCTTCCTGCTCAGAAATTCTGCTGAGCACCTGCTGAGGAATTTTACAGACCCTTGTGCAAGGTAAATAGGCAAGCTGACCAGGATGATAACTGATGCCACTTGTGTCATCCCTTCTGTTGACCACTGCCAACATCAGTACAGTGATCTGCAGTGGTACCACCTTAAACTGCTTCAGTAATTAATGACAGAGGTTAGAGAGAGAGAGAGAGGGAGAGAGAGCACTGGATATGTATTGTCAGTATTTTTTCTCTTTCTGTTATTTTATTTGCTGTAGATATGCACTGACGTGTGCATACTTTGTTTAGCAGTGGCAATGAAGTGAGAACTCAACTAGCAAGATGGTGACTCTCCTGGCAAAGGAGAGAGGATATGCTATGTGTGTCAGTACATTATGCAAAAGCAGTTGCATATGTAGCATATGTGTGCACTAATGTGTTCTCTGTTTTTCACTTCTTTGCATCCATGGACAAGTCCAGTTGTGTAGGGGTGGTGAAGTGTGGCTATTGCCTCTTCTTACACTGTCTGATGCCACTGGCGCTGGGTCACCAGTGCTTGCTAGGTTTGCCTGTCATCAGTGGGATGGAGTTCACCCTGCTAAAGATGAGCTGGAGGGATTGCAGGTGGCTTCTGAGGCTACCTTTCAGGAAGAGGTGGGTATGGTCTTCTTTTCTGACAGTTACCCAGAGGTGGTCTCTCATTGTCTTCTAGCATCACATAAGTAGGCTGGTGTCTTCCATGGTGCAGTGACAAGAATATACTTAACTCAGCATTGTTGTGCAACTTTTCACATGGCTTATTGAGTCATGAGAGCAACAAACCCCAACCTCTGAGTCATCAGGAGCATGATCTTTCCATGACATCAGTCCAGTGACCACACAGATGTTTTCCTTCCCTTATGTGTCTTTCTTCATTATTTGTTTGTTGTCCATCCCTCCCCATCATCAGCTGTTCACCATCTGCCTCTGTGTCTCTATGTCTCTGTCCAACTCTTGTTTGTGGTCAACTTTTCTGTGTACACCTCCTCTTTCTGTTTGGGTTTGTGTTGTTTGTCAGCCCGTTCTGCCTTCTGCTATCAAAGTAGCCTGTCCACAACCATTCCTAACTCCCCACTAACCCTTCTTCTCTCTATATATTGCAAATGAGATGCTCATCCACAAATAAAATGATGCCCTCCACCCCCCACACACGCCTGTTATACCTTATGGTTACCCACATGTGTTTTCTTCTGCTTGTTATTCTCCTCCTTTCCTGTGCTCATGTCTTCTTCATTTTCTCACTATGTATATGAAAAACTAGATTGGCACATCTGTGCTGACCCTAAGTGGGCTATCTGTATGACCATGAGTGGAGGTTATGCAGTGCATCATTGCACCCGTGTGTGCACAATCTCTGTACTGCTAATCTACCTTGGCAGTAATGCCCTGCACATTTGACATGCTCTTTTCTGTACCACTGCTTGTCCAATAGACATACCTAGAGCTGATCTTCCCCTTAATAAGACACCATTGTTTTACTATACAGTCATTTCCTCAGTGTGTTGGCACATGCAAGCCCTAGTACATATCTGACTACTTATGGGCTATGCTGTACCACTAGCTAATTTCCATTTAACACTGCATAGACATGCAGGATGGCTGCGGTGGTGCAGCAGTTAGCGTTGCCACCTCACAGCAAGAGGTTCTCTGGTTTGATCCTTGGCTGAGGTGCCTTCTGTGTGGAATCTGCATGTCCTCCCTGTGGTTGCATGGGTTTCTTCCAGGTGCTCCGGTTTCCTCCCAAAGACATGCTGTAGGTGGATTGGACACTTTAAATTGGCCCTAGGTGTGAGTGCATGTGTGTGCCTTCTGTGGAAGGTTGGGCACTGGGCTGGCAACTTGACACTGTAAAACTCCACCTCCAGTCATGAGTGGACAGGTGATCCTCTATGGTGACCCTAACCGGGAAAAAGCCGAAAGAAGAAGAAGACTGCATAGACATGCAGTGCTTGTCTTTGAATCCCCATTTCAGTCTTAATCAGAGTTATTAGTAGGATAGTAAATTATTCTAAACCATTTGCAAGCTTATTTGCATTTGGATGAACATTCTTGTTAATCTCTCTTTTTTAAACTATAGATAGACATACGATGAGTACTTTTTGCAGCTTTTCTCCTAAACAAATGATACATGTTGAACAAAACTGCAGATGTTATACTAAACATTTCTGGGCCTTTTACTGGGTAACATTCAGTAGAAAAATTGTCAGTAATGTTGTGTTTAATTATTTAGTATTTATTTATTTATTTATTAATTTATTGACATAGATAAATAATCAGCATTTTGGAAACAAACATCACGGCATTTTACTATGCACAGAATTTATGAATTTCAAACTAAATTTATTTCAGTTGTACACAGTTTCAGACTGGAACTAATTAGCACATAATTTGTGCTATGTTAATCACTTTGTCAAACTGTGAAGCTCTGTTAGTATAGCATGTGACCTTAGGTACTGAACTTAGTATAGGATGTGACCATAGGTACTGAACTTAGTATACCATGTGACCTTAGGTACTGAGAAAAGGATGTGCGACACAAGCTCCTAGGTAGTCTACTTCGAGCTTGACTTATACACACACTGTAATGCTGCAGCTAATGATTATTGGATCACAAAAAGATTAGATTTTAGATTAAGACAAAAGAAAATGCATCATTTTATTACTAAAATAAAACGTATCTGTTCAGGTCTGTTTAACTTCAAAAAGCCTTGTAGATAATGTTCACAAAAATCATATTGAAAATTGGCACTTTTTCTGCAATTTGTGGAAAGTAACATAACAGGAATGTAATAAAGCCACATAAGTATAGTGCAGTAGGGGAACAGTGGCAGGGAAGTTCCTTGTAGGGCAGGTATAGGTGTCAACCCTTTGTTACATTACTGTTTTTTTTTTTCATTTTAAACACCTTTATTAAATATTACTTAAGACATACCCCCGGATTTACTATTCCTCCATGCAGGACTAGCTTAGTCCTGCATTAATGCGGCCATTTAGGAGCAGGTTAGCAGCGCGCTGCCTGAGCTCCTAATCTTACATGGAGCATGTAAGAGTGCAGGGGACATGTCTGAGAGCAGAACTCTCAGAATAAACACACCCCAGCAATGAAGAACAGCATAAAGGGCTAAGAAATGAGTGAGACTGCTCATAGGTGTCTGCATATCCCCACCAACAGTCCCCCCTCTTATACAACAGCAAGTATACAGAAATAAAATGAACACATTATTTTTTTTTAAAATCCGATTAAAGCTAACTGTAGGTGCACAGGTGTGCCCATCGCTTAGCTACGGTTAATGCAGCTTAAATGGCTGAAGAAGATAACAAGGAAGATATATGCAAATGAAGCAGTATGGCAATAGTGTAGTGGGCAGAGCATTCGCCTTATGAGCAGACATTCCTGGTTCGAGTCCCACTACAGCACATTCCATTTTCCATGGCAAAGTATGTTATGACTAATATTTATGTTGCATAACCCACTAAATAACATATATTTATGAGCAGGAGTACTGCAGTAAATGCACATGTGAGGTGTCAGTATCATAATGAATAAAGCACTAGTAAGCAGGTTTAAGCACCAATAAGCAGTAGTAAGCATATTTAAGCACTAGTAAGTGTGTTTAAGCCCGTTTGTGCGGGGGTAAGCAATGCGCACACAGGTTAAACAATTTTGAAGCTAACTCTCTGTAAGCATATGTAACCAGAGGTCAGCATTGCTTACCCTCATGCAAACCTGCGCAAAACCAGTTACAGATGCTCAAAAGTGCCCTAATCATTCTGTATCCATTGGCCCTTGTTCTGCCCATCAACAAAATAAACAGCCTTGCAGGTCTTCAACCCAGGACCCTATACACTATAATCATAGTAGTTAACCATCAAGTCATCACAGAAGTACAGAAGAGTGAGGTATCAGCAAACAAGTCTTCACAATAGTAAAATCAAACTGAACCTGTGAAAGGAATCAGTATACAGACATATGTGCCTTAACCCACTACATAACATAAATATGTGAACTGGAGTACAGCAGTAAGGCCAGATGTCAGGTGCAATGGTAATAGAGTGTTGAAGTCCCCAATAAAATACAAGGACACCATACACTGTACGTACACATGAATCACAGATACCAGGCATACATATAAGGTGTAATGAATAATAAATCAATACCAAAAAGGAAATATAATGCAAAGTCTAATGTAAGCAACACTAAGCATTGCACAGGCCAGCTTAGGAGGTATAAGCAATGTGTAGGCTAGCTACCTCAGTGTGCCCAGAGGTATACCCATTTAAACAATGCCAACCCTAGGTAAACAGGATTGCCCATAGCTTATCCTTTTCAAAACCGGCCAATCACGGAAAAGTGCGGGAAATCGGCCCTACTTAAACCCAAGAGGCGGGAATACATCTCATAACTGGTTGTAGCTTCCCCTTGCAGGCACCATGTCAGGAAGGGGAGAAGGTGTGCATTTTCTGGTGCAGTGCTGTGCATCCAGGGGTCTAGAGTCATGGCAGGACTCCTTGTCAAATACCATGATCAGAGACTGCTGCAGGGCCAGTACTAGGGCTCCCAATATAAGGCGGAGGCCTGGAACCATCTCGCCTGTGACCTCACCAGTACCACTGGCATACCCCAAACTGGTGAGCAGGTCAGGTATTACTATGCTGACCTGAAGTGGTGTAAGAGGGACCTCTTGGACAGGTGGATCCAAGAGGCTAGAGCGGAAGGGAATGTCCCAGCTGTGTGTAAGTATCATTCCACTATGTGTGCAATAATTGCCAGCTCATGTATATCATGGATAGGTATGGCCAAATATTCCTCTTATGTCCCCCACAGCTGCAACTGAGCAGGCTGCGAAACAGGAGGCCCACGTCAGTCACCTGGCGAGGTTGCGACATAAGACAAGTCAGTAATACTCATGCAGTTACTGTCATAGGCAATAAAACTAAAAGTATTAGTAAATGAATTGCCTGTATAAAACCTGTATATTTCAAGGAAAGTACTGCATACACTGGAGAATATGGCAGGAAGAGTCTCATATAGTTTGTGTCTAAATAAAGCGTAATAGTCTGACAATAAAGTTGTAACTGCTGGACTGCATGTGTATACTCTGGTATCATATGGTAATGTAGATTTGCAATCACATAATAGTACTGTTGTATTAAACACTGTTACCCACACTGTGCACCATAAATAAAATATGTAGGAATGCCTGTATATGACTGATGTAATCCTCAGAGGCCATTCAGTACAACTGAGAGACACATAGACAGAAAACAGGGAAAAGGCAAACAACAAAACCCGAATTGCACATGCAACTGAGATGTGAACTGTTATATGTCCAGAATGTCCAGTAAAGTGGCCCATATCTGGTGCCTGTCAACCTGTCCCCCTGTCAAATCAGTGGGATGATCCCAGACGTATAGGCAGCAAACATGAAATACAACTGATTGATACACATCTATGAGAACAAAGCTGGCACACTAGCAACTCCCCAAAACCATATGAGAGTAAGAAGCCACGTATGCTCCTTTTACACCCCCATGTTGTCAAGCTGTGGCCAGAGTGTGTACAGTAACAGAGTGAGATGTATGTGCATGATACTAATGTGTAATCTGGTACTTTGTGTGTCAACATTCAGGTTGTGCTAACAAACAGTTCTCCCACAGGTCTGTCGGATACCAGCTCTGTGCCCAGAAATACAAGAATGTTACCCTGTACTGGTACTGTTTACATTGGTATTGTATGGCACTGTGACTGATGCAGTTGCTCCGAATAACAAGGTTTTAGTCATCACTGTTGCCCACACTGTCCTACAAAAATATAACTGTCTAGGAAATATGTAAAAGAGTGTTGTAATACAAGGTCAGAATGCTAAAGCACAGGAGAATTATAAGACAGAAAGCAGATAGGAGATATACAGCAATATCTATAGAGCACACACAGCTCTGATGGACAGTCTTTAAGTTGTAGCAGACACAGCCATGGTCTGAATCCTGGGAGTGGAAGTAGGGGGCATACAGAATCATACTCCACAACTGTACAGATAAGACCAGGATGTCCAGTATATGTGCCCATATCTGCTGCCTGTCCCCCTGAGAAGTCTGTGGGATGATCCCAGATGTTTAGCCAGCCAACAGGGAATACAAGTGATTGTCAAACATCTATGAGAACAAACCTGGCACTGTAGCAACTCCTGAAACTGTAAGGAGAGTAATAAACCAAGTATGTCCTATCTACACCCCCATGTTGTCAAGCTGTGACCAGAGTTTGTATAGTAACAGAGTGAAATGTATGTGCATAATGCTAATGTGTAATCTGGAACTTTGTGTGGCAACGATGAGGTAGTGCTAACAATCATTGCTCCCACTGGTATGTCAGATACGAACACTGTGCTGAGAAATAAAACCCTTCATACCCTGTACTGGTACTGTTTACTCTGGTATTGCAGGGAATAGTGAGTGTTGCAGTTTCTCTGAATAATAAAGTATCACTGATTACCATCACCCACACTGTGCTACATAATATAACTGTGTAGGAAAGCATGTATATGTGTGTGTCAAGTCAATAAAGGTTGAAGAGGGCAATAGTCTAGATATGTCCAGGTACACCTGCATGTGGTCAAGACATGGCCAGATTCTGAGCAGAAAGAGTTGGATAGCTATGTGCACATCAACCTGGAATCTGGGAGTATGTGTAGAAACAGTTAGTATTAACAAACATTTCCTCCACAGGTATACCAGGTAAGAGGTGTATACTGCAGGTAAAACCAGCTCATGTATAATGATGACAACAGCCATATCACTATCCAAACTAAATATATAGGATAGTGTAGTAATACTTGTAAGGTACAGATAACAGCACTGACTAGGAAAGTAATGTGTACTACAGGAATATACTAATTGTTAATTGACATCTTTCTCCCCCCCACCATATCTCCAACAATAAACTACATAGCCACCCCAACCACTATGTAATGTCTCCAATGTTCTGATTATGCCATATTGGTTAATAAATATTTATATTTGTTTCCATGCATGTGCTATATTGAATTATTCCAACATTGGTGGCATGGTGCCATCAATGTACCTGCATATTAACAATGTGGTCCCATATATGCATGTGTTCTGTTTGCTGTGCAACTGTTCCATATCTGGTGTCTGGGTTAATGGGAATATCTATGCATGCTGTTATACCTAACCCTGGAATGTTTTGACTATTACTAACCTACATATAATGATAAAATCTAAACACTGTAACACATTTGGCAAGGCTGGTCCCAGCAGACCCACCTGCCCCACCTGAGCTGGCCATGGTACCGGGCACCATCATGTCTGGGGTCCAACTTGGGACCTCCTCGTCCATTGGTCCTGCACTACTTTTAAGTGGAACCGCCTCAGGGGATGGAGAGGGCACGGACAGGTACCTGTCACCTGTCGCCAGGTCTGGTCGTGGTGCATAGAGAGCTCAACCAGCAGCTTGGTGATCTTCAACACCAGCTCGAGGGCCGCATGTCATGACTAGAGTGTTAGTCTGGCTCTGCGACTCAGACCCCAGTACAGCCACCATCGAGGCTGTGAAGGTGCAGTGGTGACTACCCATGGGTGGGGAGCTCAGTCCCACTGTTTCCACTCGGGGGCTCATGGGCTTCCGATTTCCCAATACCCTTCCCCATCAAGGTGTATACCCCCACGTGTGTCATATATTGCCCCTGTATATGTCTTGTTTGTCTTGTCTGTTAACCTACCCAACCTACCTCTCCACATATACCTACTACCCCCCCCCCCAACATCCCACTCTCACCTTAAAAAAAAGGGGCAATCTGTTCCCAAAAAAAAAATTCACTCCCCATACATAGCTGTCCATTTTGCACATGTGTCCACTGGACACATGTAATCAGGTCTAATTGGCATCACAACATATTATTGTTGTCCTCACCCCTCTCTCGGGGGTTTGAATGTCCAAATCTACCTACAAAGTCAGTGTATATGCACAGCTGTTGCTGTAGAAGAAATGGGCAGTAATGGACCTTCCCTACATCCTTCCTGCACATCCCTAGCTATTTTTCCTACTGTCTTTCCCTCTTTGAGCCCCTTTTTCACCACTTTCCTATCAACCCTTTTTTCTTTTCTTTTAAAGAAATTAGCACGGGAGTAAGTGGGAGTAAGCACTTTTAAGCAGCAGTAAGCGGTTTAAGCCTGTTTGCATGGGGGTAAGCAATGACTACACAGGTTAAGCAATTTAGAAGCTGAGTATAAGAAACTGTAACTGGAGGTTAGCAGTGCTTACCTATGTGCAAACCCACGGACAACTGCTCAAAAGCGCCTTAATCACTGTATCCAATGGTCCTTTTTCTGCCCAGCAACAAAATAAATAGCCTCTGCAAGGCTCAAACCCAGGGCCCTGCACATAATAGCTAAAGTGATTTACCACTAAGCCATCTCATATATACATAAGCCTGATGTTTTCACAAACATATCATCCAGCCCAGTCATTCAACTGTACAGGGAATGTATTCCAACATGTGTGTGTGTGTGTGTGTGTGTGTGTGTGTGTGTGTGTGTGTGTGTGTGTGTGTGTGTGTGTGTGTGTGTGTGTGTGTGTGTGTGTGTGTGTAGATATTATTATCTAAATAGATATAACATATCTACATATGTAAATATAGATATACTATAGAAATATATATATATATATGTATGTATATATATATATATATATATATATATATATATATAAAATATAAACATATATATATATATATATATATATATATATACTATAGAAATATATATATATATATATATATATATGTATATGTATATATATATATATATATATATATATATATATATGTATGTATATATATATATATATATATATATATATATATATATAAAATATAAACATATATACATACAAATGCATACATCTATAGCTATATCTGTCTACATCTATATGTCTACATATATACAGCAAGTTATATATATGTAAACAGATATATATATCTATATAGGTATATACGGACATACATCTGTAGATAATGGGAACAGAACATAAACATATATGTCCACACGCACCGCTACTGGGGTTTTGAGGCCCCAGACAACATACATCTTGTACGATTAGGCATTCCCCCCCACAATCAAACATGTCTGCCCTGCAATAAACTACCAACTGTTGCAGCCGTGATACCCAGGACTTGACACAACATGGGCAGAAGATGTTAACAGTACTCCATCCCACCTGCATGATGTCAGGTTGGTATCAGTAACATATCATGCAGTACAGTTTGGCTCCCATAGGGAATGTAATGTACAATGTGGTAGCAATCAACAACCCTAGGATACATATACGGGTCTATATCAGTCAGTCGAAACAGCTGACGATCGACCGCCAGATATTCGAACTGTGAAGTTCGAACACTGATTATCGCAAAGCCGCTGAACAATGAATTCTTCCCTAGGGAAAGAATTCAGTGGGCTGTTTCTGTGGCTTTGTGATTATCAGGACTGTGGTGGGAAGTTACGGGTTGGGTTCAGGTAAGTGTGCGATTGTGTGGACGTTAGGGTTAGGGCATTGGTTAGGTGAGTTAGGGTTAGGGTGCAGGTCAGGTGAGTGTACGATAGTGACAGACCTTAGGGTTAGGGTTTGGGTTAAGCTATGTCGATAGATAGTAGTGTATGTACAGTTTAGTGTAGGGTTAGATGTAGGATTTTAAGTGTATGTGTGTGGATTGCTATTTTTTTGGTGTGCTTGTGTTGTGTGTGTGTTTGTTGGAACAGCGATTTTTTTCCCCGGGAAAAAAATTTGCAGTTCTAAGACTTCGATGTTTTTGCACTTCGTAGTTAGAAGTTCGAACATATGATGTTCGAACTTCAGCCATTTCGGTGAACTGATACAGACCCTACATATACACAGACACATATATGCAGATACAGATATACATATATAAATATATATATATATATATATATATATATATATATATATATATATATATATATATATATATATATATATATACACACACACACACACACACACACATATATATATATATATATATATATATATATATATATATATATATATATATATATATATATAGATATATGTAACTACACATACACACACAGAGATATGTATAGTAAGATACATATGGAGAAGGTGCACACAATATGGAACAACCACTATTCTTACAGTTACCACCTTACCAACTGGAGACTGTATGAGCCACCCATGCAAATGACAATCATTGCCTGCAACATATACCCACAGAGAGATCAAAGGATATAACACCACACACAGGTTTGCATAAATGGAAAAGCTTTATTTGTGTACTATTACAGTTGTATATGCCATGTCATATAGCTGTTTAGACACGGACAGCCATATAAACTGAGTAATGCAACTGTGAAACAGTTATACTAATACAGTAGTCTGGAAAAGTTAACAAATGTTGCTGTCCAGGCCAAGGCCATCAAGTCGTACAATAGTAAAGACAGACTGGGCCACAGGATACCAAACAATCAACAGTAAGTAATGCAGATGTATAGTTCAGCAGCCTCTATCTACACTCTGTAGACAATCCCTAGGGGGTAAAGTCCTCAGTTGACACAATGGGATGCAACTTTTACATAACAAGGCATAACTGACACCATCACAAGCGCACTGACAAACAGAACAGTCTGTATTGCAGGTGGCAGTAGGCCTGCATTTACCCAAGGTGGATTGTATGGTAATGTACATCCATATACCTTAAGGCAGCTCACCCCTGATGGTCTTCAAGATTTTGGGCTTTCAGGATTCTGTAGCACTCCCACATACATATATGTATATATAGCTATATGTATATATAGATATATGTATATGTATATATAGAGATATATGTATATATAGCTATATATGTATGCACATCCTATGTGTACAGATATGCCTAGTTATGTTGGTATATATGTAGATATCATTAACTATATGTGCATACATATCTGTTCTGATATACCTACTACTGTTAATATATATGTAGATATCCATACGTATATATATACATATGTATCTCTATCTGTATATGTGTAGAGATATATTGCTCTGTATATGTATATATCTGGGTGTTTATATGTATGTCTACGTACATATACATTTCCATCTATTTATGTTGATATGTATATATGTATGTCTATATAGATATCTGGATAATTATATGTACATATATCTTCACCATATGTCCTGAACATGGAGTGTAGCCCTACCTCAGCCCCTTTAGTTCCAACTTCGTAGTGTAAGGGGATGTCAGGTATGTATAGCAGGTATATTTATAGACTATTGCTACTGTAATAGGGAGCGTCTTCACAGACATGGTATGTGTGGGAGGTCAGATCTGCTTTTAACATGTGCGCCATTGGCTACTGACAGACATCCTAAGGACATCATAGTACAGTATCACTGCTAGCATGTAATGCTCCTGTGGACTACAGCAGTGATAATGGCCAATATATGTGGACAGTCTGGCACACTCTGGACAGTCCAGAGGTATACACATAACCCCTTAGTGCAAGACATGTGGACCAATCCTGACAGTGTGGATGTTAACAGCCATGTAGATGGGTATAACATGTAACTACTGGTATACATGTGCCCCTATAGGTTATACATTCACATATCCCTGTCTGTCCTGCTACATAGTAACTGCTGGTACAGAGGTGCCATGGCCACATGCTACCCACTAGATATTGACATACATCTGTACAGCATCCCACTGCTCTGTCTGACATACATGACTGTTATGGTGGCCAGCAGCAGTACATCTGGAAAGTATCTGGACATTACATCTCACTGGGTAAGTACAATAAGCTGCTAGGCATGTAACAAAGCACTGTGCAGGCTACAAGCAGACTGTCTCAACACTGGCCTACATTTCCTATGAGGGAATGCACATGTACCTGCATATATAGCAGGCTCTACAGGCATGCCATAGCACAGAGTAACATACACCTGTGTAAAAGTGCATAACCACAACCAATGTGAACACAGCCACAGCCACATATTGTATGCTAGTGTATTATTACAGTATATGGACTATCTGTTCAACACCAACCACATATGTGCCACTCACACACTAACCCTACATATACTGGGCCGCTACACAGTGTGGTCCAATGCCTGTCTGTGGTATGGGACATGTGCTTGTATGGCCCTACAAACATGTAAACCGATAGGGTAACATACAGTGGAGCAGCATGTAACATCAGATAGAACAGGACCAAGAACAATGACATATACCACAGTCTGTACACAGGCAAAGGTACATATTAATAATACACACACTGTCGACAATCACCATAAGTACACAGACCTCAGTACTGTACACACAACCACAGACTGTCCAGGTTATGTCATCAAATATAACCCCTACATAACATGTGTAGCAGTCTATCTCACTGGCTTGTTATCAATATGATGTCACTAATTATGGTGTACAGCACATATGCACCCCTTACTGCATACATATGTACAAAGGTTGAGAGAGTTGTGGCTGGAGGCACATACACAGGGCCAATATTGACATTTACATTTACTGTTGTAACAGGGTTTGTTGCAACATATGTCCTATG
Source organism: Protopterus annectens (assembly GCF_019279795.1). Lineage (NCBI taxonomy): Eukaryota > Metazoa > Chordata > Ceratodontiformes > Protopteridae > Protopterus > Protopterus annectens. The sequence continues at coordinate 1,668,441,759 of NC_056735.1, read as the reverse complement.
AGGTTATTGAACTCAGTAACTCTTATGGCTGTCACCATCTACAGACTGCAATCCTCACACTACCTTCTGCAGTACACAGATAGGTGCTCTGTGGGTATCACCTGAAACAAAAGGTACCACACATTGGCCAGTCTGCAGATGACACTACAGATGGGTGTTCCCTCATAAACATAGCACTGAAATGGCAGGTATTAAAACATGTAGGGTAGCCATATCCACACACACTCTGTTAAACCAACATTACTCCAAATACAGTATAGCAGCACTTACAGTCTGTAGTCTGTTCAGGCACATCCCCCTCCTGTTTGTTGGCCTGTTTCCACAGTGTATGTTGTTAGAGGTAAATCCCCAATCCATCTGAGATGTTGTTTGCCAAACAACAGATCGAGTTCCTGCTCACAGTGAGTGAAAGGCCCAATACCAACATGATGTTCCTAGATATTGGTGTGTGTTTTCATGCAATTGGCTATGGGAATGTTACCACAGCTGTTCCACATGCAATCAGCTAGAAGAGAGCTGCAATTCGTGCAGAGGCCATCAGCTGATCACTTAAAATACACATGTTGCTGCCTAAGAAAAGCAGGTGTAGGTCTCCACATCCACCAAAGAGAGAGTGAGAGAGGCAGACAGAGGCAAAGAAAAGCCAGAGAGGGTTGGGAGAGTAAACTTAAGCATATTTGTGTCACACACCTACCAGTACAGGGTATCAACCCCCTGATGACTATGTAGTGTTGTCACATGTCCATGCAGGTTTTGGATGCGCTACATAGGTTACGTGATGAGGAGCCCACAGAACATATATGTGATGGTGAGTGATATCTGCAACAGGGATATGGTAGCTATGCTGTAGGTGTAGTACACATGCCTGTCTGCATGAACAGGTGTCAGAGTCAGCACAGCCACACTCTCACAGGGACACACACACATTGACACACTTGGCAGAGAGAGAAATACAACTCATCACTAGTGGGATTGCCACAACATAGTACTGTGTAGGTATCACTAACACAGTAATGTGCAGGTATCACATGCACCACAGGGGTCATACAGAGGTTATATGTGCAATGGGTAAGTGGAGGTGTCTGACATCAAACAGCATGCTTCAGTATGCCAATGGGGGTTGTAGTGAGTGTGAATGTGGTCATACACATCATATACACACACACAGACATGGGCGCGAGTACTGACATGCATGGGTGCACTGCTTTATGCGTGTGTTGTGGTTGATGGTGCCAGATGGCTATACAAGGCTAGGTGATGGGTATACCTTGGAATCAGGCCACATGACAATGGTCTGCATTGTGGCTCAGGGGTGTGGTGTCTGGAGTTGTCCACACAGGTGGGTATTGTATTCACCATCCAGTCAGCTGGATGACTATTGCGTGTGGCCAATGCTGTGCATTGCTTGCCATGTATGTGTTCCTTAGTCCATGATATGGACAGTGTCTGGGATGTACACACCTCCCACATGCATGCACAGTGACATGTGGAACTGTACCTGGGGTGTCTGGCCCATGTGGTGTACACAGATTGTTATCATCAGATGTGCCAGTCCTGGCCTCATGTGATGGGAACTGTTAATGGACAGCAGGTTTACCCTGCACCTACATTGATAGCATGATACCAGTATTCCCTGGTGCCAGTGGCATCTGTCCATACAGGGCTTGTGTTTCAGGCATGGTATGTCCTTTGTGGGTCACATTTGATGGCACCACAGGTGTTGTAGGTGTCCAGTGGTGAACATGGGGGAGGTGCACTGTTGGCATATAAATGCCTATTGGATTGATGGACAGGGTGCCATGCCCTCTGTAGCCCACTGCAATCACAACATGGTTGCTATCAGTGGGCAATATGCAGGGTACTACCAACATAGCGGCTGTTGCCTAGGCAAGTGTGTGTTTGTGTGTGTGTATGTGTGTGTGTGTGTGTGTGTGTGTGTGTGTGTGTGTGTGTGTGTGTGTGTGTGTGTGTGTGTGTGTGTGTGTTTGTGTGTGTATGTATGAGACATGGGTTGAGAGTGTTCCCTGGGTAATACGAGGGTTGTTAACATTGTTCAGCTGGCATTGATGTCACATTTAGGGGTATGGATTTGCACCCCAGCCTCTCGGCTATTTTACATCTGTTATCCCTGCACAGTGGACATTGTGATATATACTTGGGCCACCATATAATAAGTTTGCAAAACCCGCTCCACATTGAGTCCAGTTGTTACACACTCACAACCACCTCCACACAGGATACAAATGACAGACACAGACACACACACCTGTCATGTCTGGGATTAGAACTCCTACCTAACTAGTATATTACACTACAGCACTACGCAGTTATAGGACACGCCAAAGAGATTACTGGAGTACTTCTTCCCCAAAGGTGTATTTCACAGTGAATGACATCAGCAGGATTGCCAAAGTAGGGCATTTGAATTGTACTGAGTGTGACTGGCCTAAAATGCATTGCTCCCTGCACAGGCAAAGAAACACACACAAAACATCCACAGCTGCCATGTGTGGGAATAAACCCCCTACCAGAGTTCTATATCACACTACAGCATGATGCTGTTATACGATGCACCACTGGGATTGGTAGAGTGCCCTTCTCCAAAGGTGTATTTCACAAGAATGACATCAGCAGGATTGCCAAAGTAGGGTATTTGATTTGTAGTGAGTGTGACTAGCCTAAAATGCATTGCTCTCTACACAGACAGACACACACAGGCACAAACACACAGTTGCCATGTTTGGTATTAGAACTCCTACCTAACTATTTTATCACACAACAGCAGTATGTAGTTATAGTATGCACCACGGAGATTACTGGGCTATAACTTTCCCAAAGGTGTATTTCAAGGTGGATGACATAAGGAGCCTTGCCAAAGTAGGCCATTTGAATTGTAAGGAGTGTGACTAGCCTAAAAAGCATTGCTCTCTACACAGACAGGGACACACACACACACACACACACACACACACACACACACACACACACACACACACACACACACACACACACACACACACACACATACACACTTGCCATGTCTGGTATTTTAACTCCTACCTAACTAGTTTATCACACTACAGCAGTATGCAGTTATAGGACGTGCATCTCTGAGTTCTGCAGGTAATCAACTGGATTAGTAGGAATGTCAACCAAATAAAGACATAAACTCACACTTACATAAGAAGAATGTTTGCACCACCAATATGCTATAATGGTACATTTAATGGTATTAACACACTATGCTGCAAAGTCATTCCTTTAATGATGAAGGAGAAATCCTTTTAAGAAGTCAGTTCAGCTGGGAAGGGGATCGTAGGCTAAACATACCTATTCTTTCAAAGGGTAACTAAATGGACAGCTTGCAAACTTAAGGGTTTCCATCAGAAATGCCAGCTGACTAGATACAAGTAAAGCAAAGAAGTCTGTACATTTACATGATGGTTGGAAGAGGTTTGCGTTTGTCTGTTGCCAAACCTACCATTTTTTTATTTTGTTTTTTGTGACTGAATGGAAATATGCTTCAAAGTCATTTGAAGGAAGGAAAGAATGAGACAAGTGATAGCGCCAATAAAACAGGGATTTGACTCTTTGGCCTGCTGATACATAGCTATGATCACCTACTAAGTAATTTAGTACTGTCTAAATGAGTAAATTGACAGCAAAACATGGCAGTTCTTTAAGAAGAAGAAAGCTAGTGGCATTGAGAATAGTACACAGCTTGCTTTAAGGGAAAATGCTGGTCTGTCTGATGATGATATACATGCACTTCATGCCTAACCACCCACATTTGAAGTTTAATTGCTTATTTGTTCACTATGTTTTTATAAACTGAGTTGCTACAGATGTGATAATCCTTAGGCTGCACTGATATGGAAATACTGTTTAAAATGATCGCTTCCAGAAAGCAGTTTTACTATAAAATTTTACTCTGTACTGTGGTACACATTTAAGACTTTTGTCTCTGTTGCTAATTGTTTAGAAGTATTCCTGTTGACTAAAGGCCAGATGATTCAGTGTTGCGAAACAACCGTCAAAGTCCTCAGTTTGCTGAATGGGAAGTTTCCATTTATGTTTCCTGACATATGCTTGGTTTTATTTTTGCAATTCTTGATCATGCATGTGAGAAGGAGGGTGTCTAAGCAGGATCCACTAAAAGAAGCTGACGCACAACTGCTGTCAGCAAACTGGATGAGTCCAATTAATGAAGCAATGCATTCAACAAAACTGCAAATTACATTAATTTACATATTTTTCTGAGATGGGTAAATGGCATTTCATCCCCTATGGAAGACTTCACTCCTCATACCTACTTACTGTATACCGACTACACAACCACCAAACTGTGGAAAAGAGAAAAGGCAAAACAATGGTAATATAATGGTTTGCACAACGGTGATCTTGCAAAGCAGCCCCATAATGTGACTCTCTCAATCCCTCAGCATCATAATCAGCAAGAAGCCAAATATGTATAGGCAAAGGATTCAAAATATGTATTACTTTTTTAAAATATTAGTATCACTGATTTTGAAAGTTGGGAAAATAAAAGGATATCAATTAACATACATTTTCTGATGTTAAAAAATGCTGTACCTGAAATTAATTGCTGATTATTATCCATTATCTTTTTCTCAAACTATCATTAATTTGTAGTTTGATTTTAGGAGGGTGAGTGCAAATAATGTGCCAAAAACCAGGGATGCCCATGAAACTCAGTGACAGTTTTGAAACATTATATGAAAGGTTTCCAGGAGTATGGCAATTTCTGCAGAGGATTACAGCTATGAGCTGTTAATATGCTGCTTCCTGTAGACCAAGGATTGATTCCCTGTCTATTTGCCTAGTATGTAACTCTGAGGAAGGTGATAGTATTTTTGGGTTCCCCAGAAGGGGATACTTCTGTCCAGTGGTATTACCTGGTTAAATAAAAAGGCATAATTTGCTAGTGGAAACTGAATTCCAAGAGTTAAAATATTTTGGAATGGCAGAACTCCCCTCTAATGTAAGTATGGGTTTGGCCATTTTAAGAGTATATGGTTATAGTTCTCTTATGAAATTTCATCTGTGAAACTATTATTTCTTCTGAGTATATTGTTGTGTATTGTCAGTTAACAGGAAAGGCTTTATATCATGTTACCACACCACAGATGTACTGCACTTTGTCATTAATGCTCATGTTTGATAGTTGGCAGCTCACTGAATCTGTTATATTATTATGGAATGCGCACAGGGAGCAAATATATTTTACCTAATGATTAATACTAATGTTCGATACTTGGCATGTCATGGAGTTTGTAATGTTATTACAGAAGGTACATGGGGCATAAATGCATGCTGTGGGAGGAAAGTTGCCTTTGCACTCTTAATCTCTATCCAAATCTCACAACCATAAATGCTGAAGGAGATAAGATTGTCTGGCAATTGAGCTTAGTCTGAGAAGTCACATTTGATTTAATTACTTCAGTTGTTCAAGATTATAGTTTGTTCAAAACTTAAATTGTCTCTTCATCCACCACTCAATAACAAGACTACAAAAACACAAGATGTCAACTCTTACAATGAGAAAGACTGTTCTACTCCATTGCCCTAGATGAACAGTGCAAAATAATGTTTTCTGGAATGCCTCAGATTTAGAGGTACTGAGTTTTCATCCATGCTACTTTACACCCAGAAGTCAATACTGAAGTATGTGCCAGACGTCACATTCAGATGAGAATAAAAGGGCATAATCATCATCCACAACCAACATTTTTGGTCACCAAACCAATTCTCCAAGCTTAGCTGTGTCTTCATACCCTGCACACTAAAACTCAAGATGGGAAAGGTGACAGGATGCATTCTTGGTGGATCCTGGTTTCTTTTTAGAACTAGAAATACAGATACAGCTTCCACTGCAACTGCATTCATGCAGAGATTGGATATGATACAGTAGTACTGGTACTGCATACTTCCTAAGGATATTCCACAACTCGTGCCAGACCAGGCCATGGAGTCATGATTCTTCTCTGTGTTCCTACAACAAATGTAAACTGAATTAGCAAACTCCCACAAAACCTCTGTTACAGCAGACGTGTTTAACGAGATGGTTCACTGTTCCATAGCCTAGCTTTAACTCACATTGTTTGTCCTGAATTTGAATCAGTTTCTCAGTTACACAGAGCAGATGTGCTTAGCTTTACTACTACTAACCTAATGTCTCTAAGTGTCTATGGTAATCTATGGCTGCCTAGTAACTTACTTATAGGAGTATTGTTCCTCTGTTGAACACTATCATTAAATTACATTATATTACTTTTGCTTGATGGTAGAAAGTCACAATAAGTCTATCTATTAAGCACATTCATCTTTTTTCCCTATCTCCCACCACACCTCTTATCCAACTGTGCCATATGTCTTTTGATAGCATATTTAAAGTGTGTATTCATTACCCAGTCATTCCATGGCTAAATAACCTTCATCCTGAAGAAGCGTGCCATATTCCATCTTTGGCCCCAGTCTTGCTATTGTTGGAGTAAATGTGTGGAGCACTTTTTATGTCTTTAAACCAAGTCTCTCTCATGGCACAGATGTCTACATTGTCCAGAGTGTGGAGGGCTTGAAGGGTGTCAAGTTTTTAGTTTAGGCTCCTAGCACTGAACAGTAACACATTAAGGGTGCTTGCAGACTTTTTCACTATTTTGATAGTTCTGTCGTTTTGACATTGTTAAAAGAGTCTCTAAGGGGAGTGGATACATTTTTAGCCAATATCTGAAAGTCTAGGGGGACAGGGGCAGCCCAGCCCTGGCAAAGCAACATGGTCTGTTGACCATATCCTCCCATGTTGACAGATACTGGATCCCCCTGGAATGACACCAGAAACTAAGCCAATTATTAAAATCAGTCATTTTATGTTCATACTGTGGCATCATCCTTGGTGAAGCTAGAAAGCTGTTTAGTGCTAGGGTCATACCTGTCTGTGACACATATTCTAAGAGACCCATTATGTCTCTTTTTCTATAGTCCAGTGAGGTATATCTCAGGTCATTTATACCCACATGGACTATGATATAATTATATTGGTACCTGGGGTGCAGTGATTTGAGTGTGTGTATGATATTGTGGCTCCAACTAACCATTATCTTCTCCCTGTTTGTCCTGGTGAGTGTGGCAGCTGTGTGTCACACAACAGAGTTTCTGATGACAAGAGTATAAGGTAAATTATATGGTCGCCTTATGGTCTTTGTTCTTGGGGGACCACTGGGTGTAGGCTTATGTGAGATGTTTGGTGTTGCTTTTGGTGTGTGTTTTAGTGATTACTGAGGAGCAGTGTTGCCATTAGGCAGCTTAGGAGGTCTTTGAGATTTGGGAAAGTTTCTTTAAAGTGTCTTAGCATAAGACAATCTCTGTGTATGTGGTGAGCGGCGTGTGTCAGGGATGTAGTGTGGGTATACTTGACAACTTCATTTGTATATGAGATTTTTTCTCAAAGTCAATTATGAATTTATATCTCTTGCATGCCATATTATTTTCTTAAGAGATTAAATGGTTGTCTGAGAACATAAGACAGTTGCTAGATTACCTTATGATGCCCAAATTTACTAAGCTGGCCACAGAGACATTTGAAAATTGCATATCCATGTTGAACGGTCCTGTAATATGGTGAACTGTTAAGGATTAAGGAGTGAGTTTTAATTGGGGTCTCCCAGGCTAGTTTCTGGGGTTAAGGGCAAGACATTATGTAGTGCTACGATATGTAAATGCTATTTGATACACAAACTAGTTTCAGGGGGTTAAGGCCAAGATGTAATATAGTGCTAGGATATGGCAGTGCAATTCAATGTGCACGTCAGCTGGTCTAAGCTTAATTCCATGCAATGCCACACTGTTTAACAGGTTTTAGACCAAATCCTTACTTTACAGGGAAATTTTACTATCGAGGCATTGGCTATAACACAGGGAGCTGCTAATAACTACTGCTGTTGTTTGGTGGGCAGCTCTGCACAAACCTGCCTGATTTATACAGAGAAAAAAGCATGAAAACTGACTCCTATGCCCACTAGCCAATAAAGAATAACAATCTGAGTTCCATGGATTGCTTCCTAGCTCAGACAGATCAGTTAAACACCTTTTGACACAAGATGGATGATCCTGGAATTTCTTAATATAAAAGTATTACAAAAGCAACTATCAAATGCACATTAAACAATAAACAACTAATCCCTATCTAATTCATCCTCCTGCAAGATGATTTGAAGGGAAACATAACTAGAAAAGCCAATAAATGGAGTGCTGGCTATTTTTTGTCCCAAAACTAAATAAATGCTTAAAATGCTCAAAAACAGTATCAATCACAGTATAATGCACACGTGCAGTAAATCATGCAGTAAATCAAGGAAATATTTTCTTATCTTAGCTTGGATGGCTCTGGAATGCAATCATAACATTTGAAAAGTATTGCAGATCTCTGTGTAAGTAAGTACAGTACCTTGCAAGCCTGCCTGATTTATAGCAGAAAAAAAAGCTTGAAAATGACTCCTAGGCTCTGTAGTAAATACATGACTACACTTTAGGCTCCCTGGAATGCTTCCCAACTCTGAGAGACCAGGTAAACACATTCTGCCACAAAATTGATGAGCCTGGAATTTCTTAATGTAAAAGCACAGCAAAAGCAGTTCTTGGGTACAGTTTAAATAACAAACAACTACCCTTCTGCAAGGTGATTTGGAGGCAAACAAAACTATAAAAGCCAACAAAAGAGAAATTATTATTTTTGCTACAAAAAGCAAATAAATGCTTTAAAAATTCTCAAGAAACACCAGTCACTGTATAATACAAGTACAGTAAAGCAAGAAAATATTTTTCTATTAGCTTAGATGGCTCTAGAATGCAGTCAAAACACTTGTAAAGCATTGCAGATCTCTGTGTAAGTAAGGACAGACCATTGCAGAATTCTGTATAAATGAGCACAGACCATTGCAGAATTCTGTATATAAGTGAGCGCACATACCTCTCAACTTTACAGATTTTCACAGAATGCCCAGATTTTTGCCTCATATTTTTGGACTGTTCCCCATAAAAGTTGTGGCTTTCTGGTAAATCATGGAAGATTGAAGTCAATAAATAATACTAAATAATGACAGTCATTTGAGTTTCAGACTTTATTTCCTTCAGAAAATACATAATAATGCAAAACCTGTCATTCTAACAATTTTCTAAGTTTATAGGAGCAATATTTAAATTCTGTCCCTATTTTTGGGCTTTTGTCCCCCCATTGTTTCTGGCTTTGTCCAGATTTCTTGCACTGAGAGGTTGAGAGGTATGGTGCACAGACCATTGCAGAACTCTAAGTGAGCACAGACCATCGCAGAACTCTGTGTGAGAACAGACTATTGCAGAACTCTGTGTAAGTGAGCAAAGACCATTGTAGAACTCTGTAAGCGAGCACAGACCATTGCAGAACTATGTTTAATTGAGCACAGACCATTGCATAACTCTGTGTAAGTGAGCACAGACCATTGCAAAACTCTGTGCAAGTGACCACCTCCTTCTCTCTTCCAGTCCCTCTTCTCCTCTCTTGTTGCATCAGATGAAAAATACACTACATCAATCCAACAGCTCTTCCCATCTTATTTGCCTGGACACTTAACTTGGCTGCACTTCCGTCCATTCCTGGTTAGGTGGTGTTCATCATCTTTGACCTCAAATCTGATGCACTATTTTATGTAGATTATTTCACTGCCATCTCTCCCTTCTCTGTCACTTCTAATCAGCCAATACACAGACACCTCAATGACCTATCCCTGTTGTCATTGTCTCATGTTTCTATAATACCTTCAATGTTCACCCACACCTCCTGCATTACTACCTGCAGCTTCCCCACCTTCCTCCTCAGAGTACTTGCATTAAAGTGTTAGGTTAGAAGTCACAGTCTCAGTTGCACTTGTTTGAATTTCTAGCAGGTTACTTTTCTCTCTTTTTACTTTCTGTCTGATTCCTAATCACCTATCCCCTCCTCTACACAGCATTAAGCACTAATGTCCCTTCCATGATAAAATGGAGCTGTACCTTGCACAGAACTGTTTTTTATAGGTTTTGCAACATCCATCTACCTGTATTGACTGTTTATCCTAGCATCTCTCTGTGATCTGCCTATCACTTTTTGTTGCCATCTTGTTTATCTCCTCTTATAGATCATTGATGCCTGCCTATATAAGAATGTGTGATCACCCCCATCCCCTTTGTGATCCCTTTGGTCAGTTCCTCCCATATTTAACTGAGTTTAAGTCCTGAGACTGGTTGTACTGAAATCTGACCTCTCCTTTTGGTAATAAGTCCCCAGTCACAAAAAAAAAAAAAACTCTCTTATCTTTCCCCACACTGGGTCTCCTTTCCTTTGCTCACTGCTCCATTTAACTACTCCTCGTATCTGTGACATTTACAGATTACTTCCACCAATCTATGTCTTCCTCATCTTTGTGCTTTTTGCCTCCTTCTCTACTGTTTCCAACCCCTCATTTTTCCACTATTCAGTCCCTTGTTCTCTTCATCTTCCGACTGGATGACTCTCCCTATTAACTTGATCTTGTAGTTCTGGTTCATGCTAGGCCACCTTTGGCTCTGTCAGTACCTCATCACTTGTCACTACTCCTATCTCCTTCCATCCTATCTTACTTCTCCATTTCATGCCTGCATTTCCCACTTTCTCCCTTTACCTTACTCCAGGCCCCTCTTGCATGTTATCCTCTAACAACCTCTGCCCATGTCCTTTTAGCATCTAGTTTTCTCTCCCCAACCTTTTCCCACCCATCTTGCTTGCCAGAGTCTTGCTGCCTCTCTGTCTCCAGTCCCACTCGTTCATATCTGTACACTTCCTAGAAGCTAAGCACAGTGCTGTCCCTTTCAGTCCTTCTTTCTCCCATCTCGGTGAGGGCACCTGCCTGTTCACTTCTTTCTTGCTGCCTTCATTATTTTGGTTCCTACCTGTCTACATATTTCTTTATTTCCCCTTCCTGACTTGTATGCACCCGTCGTCCCACCTTGGTTTGCTTCTAGTTTTTGTCTTTTTCATGTCTTCATCAGCAGCTTTCACCTCACTATGTCACACCACTTGCTTATAACCATTTGTTAAACTCTGCTCATGAATTCTTGACTATTGCAGTTCTCACCTTACTTTTTCCCACCCCATCCTGCCTCCTGGCTTCCTGTTGCTCTATATATGATTACTTCATGAAATAATTAATACTCAAAACACTGAAGCTCAAATGACTAAAAAAAGTCAACTGGATGCACAAAATAGAAAATACTTATACTGAATCACAAAACATTGACTAACATTAGTAAAAATGCCCTATATCATAAACTCTGGCTACAGATCAAGTGTTGTCTTGGGAGTGGTAATGTTATGGAAAGGGTTTTTAGTAACATAATGTGTAGGATTAAGGTTAAGATTAAAATTTGAACATTTGTAAGAGAGGCATGGGGCTTTACACACTGACTTACAGTTGCTTTCTGTTTCCTGTTTCTGTTTCAACTTCCAGTTACCTAACACTTCTCATAATAGATCTCCACTAATTGCAACCTTATTCAATAACTTGTTTATTGAAAACATTACATCCCTAATTGAAAACTCTTTCCCTCATCCAGTGGTTCTACCACCCTTTCAGTAACACCCAATCATAGTAATTCAGCAAACAACAGGTTAGACCAAAAACCAACATTCTGTATACACCATAAACACTACCCCCCCCGACATCCCCACATGAACTTAATTTGTTGTATATCTCCATTGCTATCAAATTTCATTTAGGACCTGAATCCACATCAATGTTAAAAAAAAAAAAAAACACTTCCGCTTAAACTCAAACTTTGTTTCATTGCAGCTGACAACCTCCCACCTGAATATATAAAGATAGCTGCCGATGTCATAGCATACCCAGTCTCTATCCTTATCAACAGATCAATATCTGAATCCTCTGTACACTCACTATGGAAAAAAATACTATAATAGCCCTCTTCATAAAAGTGGCATTTCGGCTGATGTCACTAACTTTCGGCCTATTGTAATATTATCACCGCTCTCAAAAATTCTTGAAAGATGTATTCACAAGCAGCTCCTCCATTATCTTCTACAAGAATGACTCTTAGCATCCATTTGACATGTCTCCCACCCAACACACAGTACAACTACTGCCCTACTATCATTCACTGATACCATAAACAAATACAGGTACCTAGGCAAACTTATTTCCTCCTTATTCCTTGGCTTGTCAAAAGCCTCCGATAAAGTTTATCATCCTAAACTCCTGTATATGTTTCAACCTGGACTATCCCCTTCTTCATTACTGTGGTTTGATAGCTATTTAATTGACAAGCTCCAGTCTGTAAAATAGCAGAATACTCTCTCTCCATCTAATAATTTGCCTCAGCTCCTCCATATCACACAGGGACCTTTTTCTGCAGTTGAAAAATGGCTCCATAATGCCCAACTATTACTCAGCTCAAAAAAAAAAATAAAGTTACTGCTATTTTGCCCAAATTACTCACACCAGATAGTAAATTTCAAAATCTTTTCATTAAACAAAACAGAAATAGTCTCCCATACAAACCATCTTGGAGTGATTGTGGATAATAACCTTAAATGTGACCTGCATGATTAAAATAACGTAAAAAAGACTCACCAAAAATTATGAATGCTCTACATCCATAAAAATTTCCTTAGCAATGCCATCAAAACTGCTATTGCCACTAACTACCTTCTCTTTCTTATACAGTGGACCAATCCCAACCAACCTTCAGGCAAGAGTTAAAAAGAAGATGGAGGCATGCTATAATAAGGTTGCAAAATTTTCCACCACTAAACAAAAATGCAGCCACCCCTGTATTTGCCCTTAAAATTGAATTGACTCGAACTGCCCACCATATAGATTACATACAGCTTATCTCCATACACAACATTATTTACAAAGCCAATGACTGGACTGCTTTTACACATATTCTCCATTCCTATCACTCCAACAGACTTGTTCAGTTGAATGAACAACATCTTCTCAGCATATGTAAACCCTAAAATTCCTCTGGTCAACTTTTTTTTCAGCTTGTTATAGCTGTCTAAATATTTATACTATATATGTTTAGGCTCACACTGTATGAAGATTTTCTGTATTAGGCTTTGTGATAACTTTATTGAACTGTAATTATATTATGTCAATGTGGTGCTTTTATCCCTTGGCTTCTGCTGAAAATGGGATAATATCTCAGTTGTTTTTTCCCGATAAACAAATGTCAAATAAAAAATACAATAAATACTAAAAAGTAAAATCACTGAAAATGAGAGTCAGAATAGTAGTGCTTTCAGGCTCTCCATTTTCTTTGTTTGAAAGTAGATCAACATTGTAGTGTAGCACGATGCTACTCTCTTTCCTGACATCTTCTAGCACAAACCCCTGCTAGGAATGGAAGTCTCTTCGAAAACAGAAGGAGAAGTACTGGGGTCTAGACTGAATTTTCTGCAGTCACTATGAATATCACCTCAGGTCTCTCCTGGAAAGAGCCTATTGGCCTGTTGGGATTAACCTGGTCAAAAAAGTGTAAATAAATAAAAATAAATAAATAAATAAGAATGTTAACACTATTTCTGAATTGGTTTAAGGTTTGGTAAAGAGGCTTGATTCTATGATAATGGAGGAACTAGAGTTTCAAAGAAATGTGACCTCTTTAAGGGAAAAAAATCTTTGAGTAAGCAAAAACTTATAGAAAACATCTGAGAAAGAAATCACAAAGAGGTATTGTTGCAGAGAAAATTGAGAAATTAAACCACATTATACTTGAAACATTCTTAAATATTAAAACACAATTAAAAGAGAACTGAAAAGTGCAGAAACCATGATGGTTCATTTTGAAAAAGACTAGAAAGAGCTGATAGCTGACCTTAAGGAACTGGAAAGAGTTAGATATCTTGTTCAAATGTGCATAGCCAAATAGAAATCTTAACTGAAAGTGTAAGATTAGTAAACAAGCCTTTGAAAATGTGGGAAATTGTGGTTCACATGAAGCCTAAACTTTAATGGGTGAAAGAAACCTTGACTCAAAATGAATTGCACTGTGTAGGGAAAAAAACAATTAAAAAGATGCTAGAGGCAGAGACTGTATATTTTCATGGTGAAAAGTCCACACATGTAAGGTTTTCTTAGCTGCAAGGATATGTCTTAAACCAAGAGGTATGGAATCAAAATGATGCCTTGCTGGAAAGTAAGTATAAGACACAAGAGGTTGTGAGTCTGGAAAAGGCATCATCTCCAAAGAGGAATGGGAAACATTTAGCAATGAAAATACTGGTCTTTAATTTAGAACCTGGCACAGAATCTTAAAAAAAAAAAAAAAAAAAAAAAAAAAAAAAATTACTCTGTGTGGGAGGTTTTTAGTATGATAATGGAATCCACAACGGAAATGGATGATTTGTAAGGGGTACAAGATATAGCGCAACATTAAAGAAATGTATAGTGTGAAAAGGGAAATCCCTGGTCTGCAAGTGAAAGTAAATGAATTATCTGAAGGGCATGCAAATCAGAATAAAGACCACGTATTTCTCACATTCTAAAGGTCACATACATACACTTAGAAATTATGAATTTTGCAAATATAATAGATAATAAATTTTACCAACTTATCGAATATAACTATCTAATGTAATTATAACAAACAGATAAAAGGTGGCTTGGCAATGTGTGCACAAATGAAACAAGAACGGAGCCAAAGTAGAGAATTCAAGTAGTTTTAGTAGTTGATTTAGTGCTTTCATCCTGTAGTTCTCAGGACTTCATCAGAATAAAAACAAAGTGCCACAGCAGTTTAAATACTACCACACACCCTCAACTGAGGCAGAATAATTGCAATTTAAATTTTAAAAAGCGACCATTGTTCTGTTAAAGTGGTAATGCATAGTAAACATTGCAAAGATCATGTTACATTGCCATATAAAATAGAATAGAATACAAGTCTGTCATTAAAAAAAAAATCTTATTTAAATAAGCATTTAAAATAAAAAATGTAAAATGGGTAATTATTTTAAATTTTTTAATTGTTTGAAATTATTTAAGCTTATATTTAAAATAGACAAAAAAGCATTAAATAATTGTAATACTGTTTCAAGTAAATATGCTTAAAAATCGATAAAACAAAGGGTAAAAATATCAAATGACAAGTAATTTTAAACACTGAATGTATCTACAGTTTAGCTGCCCTACCTTTTATAACTTGCTTCATTTCTTTCAAGCCAAGATGGTGGCCAACCAGCTAGGAGTTCATCGCAGGAAGAAGTTGAACATTTTAGCAGCATGGTTAAAACAGCCGGTTCAGGATTGGAATTTCTTTGTAGCAGTTCAAGAGAAGTTCTGGACTACCTAGCCACTACTTTTCAGCAATGGGGAGCACAGGAGAATCATCTTTCTTCAGTGACTGGTACAAGAAGTGTTTTTTGCCCCAACGGCCATAACAAAGGTTTACAAATCAAGATAATGTTATAAATTTAAGGGACCAAGATATTTTTATAGCTGGGCCACTTGTAAAAAGATTTTCTTACAATTTTAACAATGCTGAACAATTTAAAAGCTGGGCTAATTCATTTGAAGAAAAGAACCTTTTGACAGCAATACAAACTTTTACAGAAGTTCTAATAATATGGCTGTTAACTTTAACATGGATTCTTTAAAGGATGGTATTCATTCTTTTGAAGCAAAACTTTTTTAAATGAAAAGTCTAAAACTGGACAACATGTATCCTGAAGAATGTATTAAGAGACAAGTTGTGCCTCAAGGTTAGCATGTTTCTTAAGTTTCCTAATGGTTTAGATTATGACTGTGACATGGTGAAAGACTTCACTGATTCATTTGATAGGTTTGGATTTGATTTAATGAAGCTTATTATCAAATATAATAGGTGTAAAATCGATAAACTATTGCATAAAAGAGCAGAATTTAATAAGATTATTAGAAGTGATTTGCTTTTTGATTACCATAGGGATGGCTATGAAAATGCATTCAATATGCTTGACCAAAAATGTGAAGACATTGTTAAATGCAAACAGAAAAAGTTATTTAGGGACTTATAGCAGTATGATTACAAGTTAGCTTATCCATTTAATTTTCACAGCAACAAAGGGAGAAACATTTTTTATTATAGTAAAGGTGTTGTCAACCAACCAAATGGGAGCTGACAGAATGCTGACAATCACAACCTTATTACAAAGGAAACACATATTGATTCAGTAGATTTCCCCCTCTTAGCAGCCCTAATAGGCAAGAAGTAGGTACAGCCAACAGTGCAGAATTTACCACAGTAAATGTTAAATCATGAATAATAAGATTGCCCAAAATGTTCATTTCTCCTTAATTATTCTTAAAGAATAATTATTTCATCTTTGACCATGAGTATTTCTTGCAATCCACTGGGTTGCTATGGATTCTGCGTGTGGTGGACTTGTGGTAACTATTGTTATGTTGAGATGTGTAGAAAAATACCTTTTCAAGTCAGAATACATGAACATCTGTAAAATGTACAGGTGCTATTTGAATATTTTTCTTATATGAGAAGGAGACTTAATTTCTCAAAATTCTTCAAGTACCTAAAGCTTAAATTCACCTTTGAAACCAACATTTCCACTATTGCTTATATGGACATCTCCTTGACCAAGGACGTCCAACAGAAAAGATTTGTAACTAAAATTCACTTCAAACAAACTTTTTTGAATACCTATTTACACAGTTTCAGCTATCACCCCTTTCATCAGTAGTGTACAGTGTCAAGGGCCAGTTCATAAGAGCTGCATGCACGATATCACGATTTGAAGATTTTTTGGATCAATGTGAACACATCAGTTCCATGGTCCTGGCCAGAGATTATCCATCTGGTCTGGTCAATGAGTTGATGTATGAATTCATCAACAAACATGAGAGGATGAGCCCAGCATAACACATAGTGCTCTTTAGCATTCCACAGTAGAACCACCTCTTTCCCTCTCTCCCATACTCAAAGCAGGAGGAGTATGGGCATACGTTCTACGAGCCTCAGTTACAGCGGTGCCTTTATTACTCCACACAGCATGGATTACAAAGATATAAAGAGAATTTTGGGGAAGAACTGGGCTCTGTTCATGGAGCCATAAATATATTGAATAAGGTGGGTGACAAACCAAACATAGTGAGTAAGTGTGACCATAACTTAAAGAAAATAGTGGATCATTTTGGTACTGGGAAATGTTTTCCCACAATGGATTATAAAAAGGAAAATGTGGCTTCTGTTCTATTTGCAAATTTATAATGGTATGTGAAGAATTCAAGGTTGGTAACCAGACTTTCAAATTAAAAGGTTCATTTAACTGTCTCACTAGTGGCATTGTAAATGCTGCTCTGTGCCAAAATTGTCCAGCATTTTATGCCGGTAAAACTAAACATAAATTAAAAGACTATGTCTACGAACATATAAATGACATCAAAATTAACAAGGGAACAAATGTTTTAGCCAAACATGCTGCAGATGTTCCGGGTCATTTTTTTTAAAATTTATGATCATTGAGAAAACAACATAAGATGAACGGAGGGGTCCGTGGCAGCTGAGTCCAGAAAAACGTGTGCTATTTTGGCAACTCAATCTCCATGCTAACAGCTGCCCCATACTTAAAAATCATACCTCCAATAGTTGTTTACTTAAACTTAATGCTTTAAAAAGATAAAATAAAACATGCAGGTTGTGTCTCATTTTCAGTTCTCTTCTTATAGTTCCTTATTACTATATTTTGATCTCTATATGAATATTCTTTTGGATAGTTTTTGAATCTTTTTGTTGTGTAATAACATAACATTTTGGAAACAAGTTTATTTTATTTCTTTTATGTTTTTTATGCTTTTATTATGCCTTTCATGATTTGTCTATTTTTTTATGTTGAACTAAATTTAAGTGATATCTTTTTGCAATGCGTAATACCCATGGAACACCATGTCATTTAAGCTAGGGGTAAATATTTTAATAGGGGTGTATAGTATTAAATTTCATGAATGAAAGAGGGCTTGGTTCTCATGTGACCTAGGATGTTTTGTAATCTCCATTTCAAATGTGTTTTTGATTTTTACCATTTTATCTGAAGAAGTTTTGCATTTATTAAAATGAAAGCACTAAAACAAAATGTTTTAACAGCTTTTTAGTATTTTTTGAGATTGTTTCCTGCTGGAACCACAAATTGGAGTCTCTGCAACACTGCCTCTTAACACAGGTCTCAGGAAACGAAAACCATGCAAGTGCAGAAGAGCTAAGCAAATGACCTACCATCACTTATTCCCTTGTAAAAAAACAAGTCTAAGGCTTCCCACTCTTCTTAAATAATCTGACTTCATCAACTTGGAGATACATCCTTTTGTTGTTGTTTTATGCATCATAAATTACAGCTAAAATGTCCACTCTTGTAGTTTCAGGCCACCTGCTATTGCTTTTGGTTAGGCTTTACCCCAGGACATAAAAGCAGACTGGTCCCACTGATACTTATACCTGCTATCTCTGTGACCCTAGTCCCAGTCTTTTGGGAGCCTGGATAGAATGTTTCTCAACTGATATGACATTACCTCACAATTATTTGCATGTTTTTTTATCTAGATCTTAGGTCTAGCAATGCCAAAATATAACAGACAGAGGAAAGGGGGAAGGGAATACTTTTGTCCTATGTCTCATCTCAAAGGGAAATGGAAGAATACAGGTTCACACATACCCTTGCAGACAGGTTAGGATACAGAAGCAACAAAACTGGAGGCACAATCCCCTGAGCACTAGTACCACAACATCTTCAATATGTTTAATAATTTAGCAAAATCTAAGAAAACATCCCCTGCTTCACTAGGTAACATAGAGAAGTTAAAGCAATAGAAACTGAGGTTATGGATTACCTGTAAAACAAAGAATTTACTGTAGAAAATCTGACTATGATAAGACCACAGCAGGATAGAATAATGAATCCCCAAATTAAGGAGAAACCAGTGCAGCAGGGATCATCTGACCAGTTGCCATATGAAGAAACTTTGCAGCATTCACTAGGAAACCAGTACAAAAGTTCAGCTGGAATTGCACATCATGGGAAGGAACAGTAATCTGTGACAATTCTGATGCTGTCAGTGTTGTGGAGTGATGGACTAGTGAGTTCCCATATGAAAGCGCAACGAATGATATAGGATGAAACTGAAGAGAATATGCCACATTGGGATTCTCTGGAACTTTCTGTAGAATGCCCACAGGAAATGGAGAATAAAAAATGCGCCCTGAATTTAGAAAAAAATGATCTAAGGGAAGAGTTGCTTGAGTTAATAGAGATGGACAGACATATTAAGCTCAATGAAAGAAATAGACTACAGAAAGTCAGTAAGACCCAAAATATTAGAAGTTTAATAAAGCAAATGAATACAGTAATCAGCATTGTTCATAGAAATTCATGTGATAAAACAGAAGCAAATACAATATATTACTGTGCAGTTAAATTAACAACAGAAAAGTCTTACCAAAAAAACACAGGGCAGTAAGGGAAAGGAAAGAGAGAAATAAAATGCCGTCATGGAAGTATCAGAGAAAACTATAAAGCAATTAAGTCAAGAAGTGTCACTTCTAGAAGATTACAGAAGAGGGAACAGATCAACAAAAATACTCAGAATGATACATGTGATAAAAGCAAAGTGAAGTATGAGAACATATCTAGTACACTATTGCAAATAATAAACTAAAGATATCAACACAGGTAGAAAAACCTAGAAGATATGCAGATGAATATAAAGGAAACATACAAAATAATCAATGTATTGATGACCCAAAAAACAAGGTAAAATGAGTTGAAACACCACCAAAAAAAAAGAAGAAATAGACACATTTTGGAAAAGCATCTATGAAGATCCTGTGGAACATAACAAAGATGTTGAATGGATAGAAAAATTAAAAGAAAGAATTAAGAAGTTCAAATATACAGGATATGAAATGGGATGAAGTAACTGCCAGAGAAATTGAAACAAAATTAAGAAAAAATCCCATTTGGAAAAAACCTAGGCCCAGGTGCAGTACCTTACTTCTGTTTTAAAATATTAACATCTTTACATGAAGATGTAGCCATGAGTAAGAATTATTTATATGCGCATCTTGAACAGATGCCAACCTGGTTAACAACAGTTAAAACAATGATCCTCAAGAGCGAACCTGCAAGCTATCCTAAAAACTATGGAGCAATAACTTGCCTTCTGACAATGTACACTATACACTGGAATTGATGCAGACAGAGTTTTTAATCATTTAGAAGAAAACTCAACCATGGCAATAGAGCACAAAGAGTAACAAAAGAAAGTCATATGGAACAAAGGATCATTTCTTGTTAAATAAAGTCATAATGGAGAACTGTAAAAAGGGGAAGAACCTAAGTATGGCATAGATAGACTACACAGCATCCCACATTCATGAATAAAAGAATGCTTACAAATGTATAAGATATACCCTACGCTGATCAATTACCTTACATTATTACCTTACAGTGACCATGAAACAGTGGCAAACCACTTTGCAGTTAAGCCATGATAAAGGACAAATTATTATCCCAGAGATAAAAATTCAATGTCTTGCCCTTAACTCATTAATCCGTCTACTTAACAGATTAGGTCATGACTATAATTTGGCTCCAAGAAAATAACACAGTTTAAAGACTTCTCATCTTCTTTTTATAGATGATTTAGAACTATATAGTTCATCAGATGAGGAACTGAAAGCACAACTACAAGTGGTCAAAACTTTCTCAGACAATGTAAAAATGTCATTTGGTCATGATAAATGTACAAAAGCAGCCTTTAAAGCAGGAAAGCTTCAGCCCATGAAAATATCAGTCTGGGACAGGAATGCGATATAAAGGAACTTGAGCAAGAGGGAGTGTATAAATATTTGGGAATTGATGAATGATCAACAATAAAACTTAAAGAAATGCAAATAAAACTTAGGAAGAAATATTTTAGAAGACTAAAATTAATATTGAAAGCAGCTCTGATGTCTGGGAATAAAATCCAAGCTTTAAACAAATTTGCTCTTCCTATCCTAGCTTACAGTTTGGAGTGACTGATTGGCCCCAAAAGGTACTGGATCAGTTGGACAGGAAAACAAGAAAAATGCTTCAAGCTTATCAAACTATTTATAAAAATCAGTATATAACAAGATTATATATTCCCCGTTCTGAAGGCGATATGGGCCTCCTCAAAATTTATTATAGGTATATAACTGCAATTGTAGGACCGCATACATATCTGCTGATCTCAAAAGATCTAAACATAGTGAAACTTTTAAAACATGAGGAGAATAAATCTAAGATGACTTCCCTGCTTAGTTCAGCAGAAGGATATCAATGTCAAGCTGAAATGGAAATCAAACCAGGAGTAGATAAAAAGTAGATAAAAATCAGGCAGCAACTGAATGTGCCAAAAAACAAAAGAAAGAATATAAGATGAAGGATCAGATGAGAAAGCAAGAAATGTGGAAAATGTATAAATCTAGGTGCAAGTACAGAAAACTCTTGGAACAACCTCATGTCGATCAGGACTGAATGCGGGAATGGTTAAGGAGAGGTGAATTTAGACCAAAAGACAAGAGGTTAATATTGGCAGCCCAAGATAGTGGGCTACATACAGGATGGTTTACAAAGTCCATTGAACATGTGGAAGAAACAGACAAATGCATGTTTTGTAAACCAGAATTGGAAACAATCACACATCTTGTTGCTGGGTGTGATACACTAATGGCAGAAGGATTGTATGCTGAAAGGCATAAAATTGTGGCAAGACTGTAATTGCACTGGAGATTGTACAAACATTATAATATTGAGGTAGCTGAGAAGCACTGGAAACATGAACAAAAAGCATTATGGTAAATAATGAAGTTTATATCACATGTGATCACCCATTACCAACAGTTCAAAAAATAGATACATGAAAATCAGATGTAGTAGTCCATGAAAAGAAGGCAAAAGTAGCATTCATTAATCATTGAAATTATTACCCCCATTGATTACAGTGTCTTACTTACAGTGAGACACAAAGTCATAAAATACCAGGATTTACAGGCAGGAATGAGGGCAATGTGGAAGAAGGATGCCCAGAAAGTTCCAATAGTAATAGGTGTAATGGGTCTTATAAAAGGAATTTATAATCATACTTAGATATGTTACCGATACGTGTAAATCATTATGAACTGCAGAAGGAGTCAGTTCTGGGCACATTGCAGGTACTACGAAGTACACTTCTGCTTAACATCAAAGACTGAAATAATACTAATTTCATGAATTTTAATCATACTTTGATTTAGGAATGGGGTCCATTCCTGTCATGGCATTAGAAATCCAAAAGACTTGGAGAAATTAAACCGAAGATAAGATAATATAATTTGACATGACAGACATTATATACTCAACCAAATCCGGGATACCCTTTCAAAAAAAGTATGTCTATACAATTACTCCAAGAAAAAGTGGCCTCAGCCTGACTCCCACTATTTCTATGACAATCTTTATAAAGTAATGTCATTAACAAAATAGTGGATATTTGTCTGGCTACATAATAGTCCTTTTAGGCTTAGTTAGAAATAGGGTCAAGTTATCCCTGGACCTGTCATTAAAAACACAATGTTTCTATGCATCTTTATACAAATCCATCAGAAGTTCCCAATGACCACTAATACTACCATGTAAGATGCCAGGGCAGCGTGTCAAATCAAGGTGCAGTTCCTCACTTAAGACAATTCACTACCTCATAAATTTCTGGAATGGATATCAATGCTGCCAGAACTTATCGTTGTTGGAGCTGGGGCAAATCTCTGACATACTGATCCCAGCTTTGCACCCCGACAACACACACACACACACACACACACACACACACACACACACACACACACACACACACACACATGCAGACACCACCATCATTGTATAGTCATCTAAGCCTTCAGAGAATAGTTCCATGCAAAACCCCTTAAATGTCAGGAATATAATAGAATAGCTAGGGTTTTCTTCAGATGCAAAATCCTACATTACTTATTTCACACTTGTTTGAATTTTCATTGCTGAAGTCTCCCACTGCTTAATCTCATTTTATTGTGTTAAACGAGAGCAGAGTGTGTTTGTGTGGGTTCCTATTATTTAAGCGAACACTTAAAGTTGCGAACGCTGTTTCATCGAAAGTGGTTACGTGAAATGGCAAAATGCCAAAAGGATGGAACAGCGATTTTTTTTCCTAGGGCCATTTTCAGGACTTTGCCATTTCCTCCACTGAGGGGTTGAAGCCCCCGCACTTTATTTTGTGGGGGTTTTTTTTCCGTGTGTTTGACATTTTGCATTTTCAGAGTGTTTGGATCGATTATATAGCGTTCACAATTTTAACCATTCACTAATATAATATACACCCTGTGTGTGAGTATGTATGTGTGTGTGTGTGTGTGTGTGTGTGTGTGTGTGTGTGTGTGTGTGTGTGTATATGCAGGGTGGGCTTAACATCTATTTCTTTTCATGCAAGATTGCAGCACCTCAAAGAAACGAGAATGTCTTTTCTTTTTTTTTAATATTCTTCTTTCTCTGAGTTGTATTTATTTCAGAGTGAGTATATAAAACTAAGAGGTTTCTGGGACATGACTCTCTACATGAGGAGTGCAGGATACCTATCCCTTTCCCACAGCAAAATATGTTTGTAAGAATTTTTGATGGCAGTTATTGCATGAAAGCAGTTCAGCTGTGAGTATGTGTGCTTTGCTGCTTTATGTACTTAACCTATTTTCATGTCAGTACAGCAAACCATTGATGGTCCAAGTTGTATAGTTTAATCAGGCATAGTGAACTTGAAATGTTATTTACCAGGACTCATTATGACCTCCAGAAAACAACACTGGTCTGTCTACAGACTTCCTCACCAACCTCTTATTTCTTTTGGACCACACCATACAGCTCTTACCATTTGGCTAGTATAAAACAACCAGGTATGATTCCGTATCCATTTTATCTACCTTGTGTTTCAAGCACTTAATTTTTTTATTGCCAGGCCACATCTTGCAATTTAAATTGTAGGTGTACTGCAAAGAACACAACTCTATTTCTTCCCTCCTAAACTTTCCTGAGCTTTGCTTTTTCAGAAGTCATTGACAGCAACCAATATACTTTCTACCACCATTCCAAAATGCATAGGTTTTACTTTAGTTACTTCAGTGGACCTATATTTATTAAGTTTAATAAATTGGTGTTTCTGTTTACTATGTGCTGAGTAACTGTCCAGTTACTACCTGATTCCATGTCATCCAGCCCCACCAACTTATGATGCATTAGAGGGGAACAACAGTTTATAGTGGCTTCTAAAACAACTGAAGTAAAAAAAATACACATTTTATAATAAAAACACCACTTCACAAGATGAGAGCATAATTATAATAAAACGAAATGATACAAAACCTTTGCATTTGATCTTTAATTAAACACTAGGATTTTCCCAACCCCAAAGTTTGTTTGTTTCTAATAAATAAACTGAGTAACAGAAAAAGTTGTTACAGAATAGCTCACGATCAATCAGACAAATTTTGACTGGAAAGCAATAATCCCACAGAGACATACAGGATGAACAGCCCGAAGGTCCCTGGGAGCTCAGCCCCAAATATGTCATTATACCAGTTAGTTGTCAGATGAGCATACTATCTGCCCATTGAGGTAAATTCCTAGTGGTTATCATTAATTCATATAGCTAGAGTTATTACAACTGGCTACTTGAAAGAAAAAAATATGTTATATCATTCAAGTTTGTAATCAGGAAGGGCTTTTTATAGCCTGCATAACCCAGAACTGTGTTTGCTGTTTGTAAGCCCACCTCTGATAATGAAAAATCATCTCAGATTTGTGGAACTTTTTGTGGATATGATTTAGCTCTCCTAATTTCAGGGTAATAATCCTTGAGCCATTTATCCATCTGATTCAACTTAGCTTTCCTTATCCCAGACTACTCATAAGCTACTATATATTTTGTTATAGATTTTTCCTCTTAAACTACACTGTGTCTAGTCTCTCTACGTACTTCCTACTGAAGAAAAAAAAAAAAAAGTATTCTCTTATATAAAATTTTTATTAGGAATATTTTTGAATGGCTAACCATAGCTGAAATGTACCATGATCCTGTTTAAAGAAATGCAACAACATGTAATGAATGAGAGGAGTATCTGTAAATTTAGCTGTATTTGTAAATGTCTCATATTATAAATGATATTCCCAGGGATTCATGAAGCACGGCGCAAGGTCGGCGGTAGGCTTGCACCGACAGTGTGGCGTGAAGATGGCGCAGTAGCACCAAATGCATATTAATGAAGGTGCGCTGCCGCCACAGCCATGTGCATAGGAAAGGAGCGCGAGTGCATAGGGTGTGTTGAAGTGCTGCACGGAGGCGTGGAAATGCCAGCTGTTGACGTGCAACCTAAAATGCTTGCATATAACAACTTGCAAGATAGTAATCACATCTGTCAGTGTCTGTGGATACTGAAACATATGCAAAACATGCACGATAGTTCCTGCGAACATAAAATGAAGAAGAAAACACAAATGCATGGTAGTGAATAACGTCTCCCTATCCCACGAACAAATGACATGGAAAACCGTGTGCCTGTAGTCCAACGCAGTGTAGATAGCTATACCAAGTGGAAGTGAAACGCATCATATGTTAGCGCGCCACCAGTAGGTACGTCCAGCCCAATGGTTAGGGTCACCAGCTGACCCATAATGTGAGGGAGGGTACACAGCTGGGCAGATGTGTCCATAACAAAATACACGATAAATGTACATATCTAGTGACCGTATGACCAAATCATATCCCACAAGGCATGTAATAGTCACATACAAAAGGTATGTCCATATTTCACATACCAAATGTGACAGGAAATAGAATAAGCATGTAAACAAAACAGAAGGAGCATATAAACTGCTACAACAATAAGGCAACATGTAGGCTGAAAGGAACAGTATTACCCGTACTGTCGACTGTGGGTACGTGCTGTCCAGTAGATTCGGATATGTGTCCAGAATATATCCCATCCTGGACATAGGAAAAGGTGGCATCCTACCAATGATTAGAACAGTCTGCCAAAATCTGCACATCAGCGGTACAAGCCGAACTTGTCAGGATGTGTCACAGTTGAACGGGTATTACCCGGGTATACCAACCATGTAATGAAAGTTAAGTATGGACGTGTACCTATGTGCGTGAGGTATAGCATGTGGAAAGCAAACATGGCAGGGTAGTCCACACAACCATACAGGTACCTGACATATGTAGGGTATTCAATGTGTTACTCTGGCCATGTCATGGGCCAACAACCAAAGCAGTGATGTATGGGGTGTGAGGAATATGTGTGTGTGTGGGGGGGGGATGGGTAATGGTACAATCCTCCAAGGCGATACGGTGTCGTATGCAGAATAGGTGAACCGGAGGTGTATGAGGGAGCAGCGGGTGAAGTAGAAAGAAACACAAAAACGTGTATAAACATCTGCAATACAACCAGACAGGCCATATTGTAGAATACAATCCCACAAACATATTGAATATTGAAATGTGCGATACAAATGTATAGACATGTCACCGACACATACCCACAGATTGGTCCTGATAGAACTGGCCATATCAAATGCAACACACCTGGATGCATAATGGACTACCCAGCATCCCCTCCACATCACACAACCCGCTCCCTTACCTGAACGTCTACCAAATCCAGCCATACTTGGCCTACTGGTTTGGTGCAGCCACATCTACACATAGTGACCACTACGCATATGTAGTAGGTAGTGTCACCCTAGGCCGTTTCAGGATTGCACACTATATATCCCTTGCATGTAAAACACCCAGCACATTTTCATAATGCCAGAAGAATGTTCGGTAATTGTCTTGTTTTGGTCTTGTTCAATTTTTGGGATATCCCTCATGGGATAAGTAACCTGTGTAAACATTAGAATGGAAGACACGAAGTCCAGTCCTGTAGATATCTGGACACAAGTTTGAATGTGCATTAGTGGTGCATGACACTGTCCAGCCCTAGATGGTCATGCATAACCTACTACTCAGGATCAAACACCTGCCCATGACGCACGTGTCCCGACATGAATAAGCGAGAGAATATATTGCACACATTCGCATAGTGGCACATGGTATAAAGGTGATGAAGGCACTGACGTAAACAGGATACCCCTGATCCACTGTGTGAAGGACAATTAATGTGTGTGTAGGTGTGACCTGACCAACAAAGGTACAATGCCAAATGTCCTGTGATCGTAGGAAATAACTATGCACCATACTGCATGTAACAGTTGCCTAAAGCGGTCACGTCAGGATAGAATAAACATAATATGTACAAGAAACAGGCAAACAACAAAAGTGCCAAAGGTATAAGGCTCACAGCTAGGAAACAAATTAATGTTCTAAACTTGCACTGACTGTGGCTATGTGTTGGCCCAAACAATCTGGTGTCTGCAGTAGGGTTATCATCTGTCCCGCTTTGCGAGGGACAGTCCATCTTTGGACAGTTGTGTCCTGACAAAATACATTACAAATGGCAAATGTCCTGGGATTGTAGGACATAATTATGTCCCATATGTTATGTAATAGTTGCAGAAAATAATTATTGCAGTATCTACAATACCTAAATGTTACAATAAACAGAATAAGCAACTAAACCGCTACAACAATAGGCTTTTATGTAGGCAAATAAGTAAAGTTCTATCCGTTGCACTGACCATGGGTATGTGTCGGCTTGTAAAATCTGATGTGTGTTTCGAAAATGTCTCATCTTGGCCATTTGAAAAGGTGCCAACCCT